>NC_037689.1:130014263-130029246 GCF_003255815.1 Theropithecus gelada
TATATATATATATATATATATATATATATATATATATATATATATAACAGTTATATAAGTGTGTGGTAAATAAATTAATATTCCCAATGTTATACAGCCATTATGAGAAGTAGGCAGGACTTGAGCCCAGGTCCAAATACTTCAGTACTAGCACAATTCCTACCTCCTCCATAAACCTCAAGTTTGACTTCTCTTCAAGGACTCCTTGAAGTCCTGTATCCCCCAGGAAACTTACCCAGTCCAAGCCTACTTTGATTCCCTGCTTCATATCCAGTTTCAGACTGCTTGCCTAATGATTTGAATTCTTCCTGCACATTATCTTGTTTTTCAAACTAGTTCATACACCTCTTTTTGAGGAGTTCACTTTTTTATTTTCACATTCCAAAGTACCTAGCATTTCCTCTGTGTATTGAGTTCAAACACTGAGTGGTCTTAAAGTTTTGAGTACTTGCTAAGTGGCTGGAGCATAGTCATGGGCACTGCAGAAGCAAGGGTAGGAGACCTGAGCAGAGAGGCAGCATATTGTATTCAAGAAAATAGCAAGGCAGGACTGATTCCAAGAACCACGAGAAAGAAATGTATATGGCAGGCCATAGAGGTCCGGAATCATTTGGTCTTATGTACTCACATTTTCCACATCTGCCCATGCATTTTAACAGTTTTTGTTTCATACCTAACCAATGGCTGAAAGAAATAGACATTCTGGTTTTTAACTCATTCTATATAAAGTTTTAGTATGGTTTTTGTATTTTTTAAACAATTCTCTCAGCTATTATCATTTTAAAGCATTTGCTGAAGCACAATTAGTACAAGTGTGAGAGAGAAACAGAGACAGACTGAGAAACAGAGAAACAACATGGCACCACCAACGTTCCCGTAAAAACATAATTTTCTATGTTATCCCTTCCCAGGCATATGGCACTGAGTCATAATAAATAACAGTAATGGAAAATGGCCAAATGTACTTGGTATACTGGAGCTAAGTACAAAAGGAGATATAGAGTTAGTTTTAAGATACACTCTATTTCTAAAGTGCTTTCAAAGCCTTAAATATACTGAACAGTCATATCTCTAAAGGGAAAGAAATGTACATACGTTCTAAAAACACTTGCTGAGATAGTAAATGAATGTGCTCGATTTCCCTGATCAGAGCCTTTCATTCCAATTTGATGCAAGCCATAAATGAAATGACTTGGCTGATTGTAAGTCAGCTCCCCATGAACATTTGTTTACATCTGAAAGCCACTACACATAATTGCTGTCTCTGCTCAGGGGAGGCCCAGCTGGGATTACAAGAACTGTTGCAAGGTTCTACTGAGGTGTGATCACCAGTTACGGCATGAACCTGGCACTGCATGTCCACACTCTGTCTGCTTTGGCAATTGGATCCATCAGTCTTCCTCCTTCACACAGCTAAAATTAACTAGAAGACAGCAGAAGTCTTGGGAAGGAAAACATGGGGCTGTAAATAACATTCAGACCCCAAGTCTGCTTTGCTCCTGAGAGATAGCATGTGATTATACAGTAGTTACTGTGTTCTTCCAAAAGCCAATAATAGTACATTTTCATTGATGAAGGGAAGGGTGAGATTGAGGATAAGGCAGGATAACGGGCATACCATAAACATTGATTTCTCTGAAAAAATGGAAACTGGCAATTTGCCTTAATCGTTTTCTTTTGAAGGAAAAAAATGGGTCTACTCGATTTGAATAATAATGGGAGGTAAATGTGTAACTACTTCTTCCCTTTATTAACAAATTAAAATTTAAAATAAGCCAGTTTAACATCTGTATGTACATTGGGGATAATAATGGTATCTACCTCAAAGGTAGTTATGAAGATGAGTGAATTTAGAACTTTTATAACTTTTAGAACAGTGTAACTCTATATGTTTTCCAAATAAATGAATAAAGCCTAAGAAGAAAAAATCTATTAACATTATTATAATCTTTCATTTTGTGTAGCTAACATTCCCATTTAAATGACAGCATGTAAAAATTTTGTGGTACAATATTCCTTTGCATATTTTACACATAGCACACATTTACTTTCTGATTGTAATGTGACCCAAAAGAAGTTAAATCCGAGCTTGAGAGTCAATATCATTGCCTCTAGCATTACCAATTTATTGCATATTCTTAGATAACTCATCCATCATCTTACTCCCTCTGATATACACATCTTAACTTAAAAAGGGTTATAGACCTCTATCACAAATATGCTTAAAATGATCAAGGAAAGAGGTGAGATCATAATTCCTTACCCTTGTATTTACTGTTAACAAATAATAATAAAGACAGATTTCCAGACTTGGTCTGTTGTTGCTGTTTTTCTTCATGTTCAAATCTTATCAAATAAAACCCTCTGATTATGACTTAATAAAGAAGTCCCTTGAAGTTGATCATGTAAGTAACTCCAGTAACATTTCCAGAAGGTGGACTCATTAGAAAATGAGATTCAGATTAATGGGGGAGAAGGGGAGGTTCTTCTTTCTTTATGTAATAAAACTGCTCACTGGGGCAAGGCTGCCCCAGCAGCGAGGACTTCCCTTCACTCCTGAATGAGGATAACACATGTGCTAACTGATCTAACCTCTTAGTTACAGATGATTAGAAATACAGCCCTTTACCAACCCCAGGACGTCACTCTTGCAGACAAACCATCAGCCCTGGTGAGAACCCACTAGGAAAAAGGCTCATGAGGACCCAAAGTCCAGGCTGTCTTGGGTGGTTCTGGCTGAGCAGAATAAGCCTGAGGAGGAGGGAAAGGGAGGGAACACTAAATCTTTCTAATCATTCTCTCTAACCTCCCATGTCCCATAGGAGAATGTAATTTTGTTTCTGTGGAATTTTTTAAGTAAATGGTTCAGGTTTCCTTTGCTATTTATGGGGGCAAGACTGGCCTGTTATTACTGTACTGAGGTGTGATACCAAAGGCCTTTATAGCAATGGCAAGGTGGTATCCAATTCTGCCTCCCACTCAGACTTTAGGCAGCTCACTTTCCCTCTGCAGGCCTCATTTTCTTCATCAGTAATGGTGTTACCTGGTCTGTGAATTATTATGATTTTTTTTTTTTTTTTTTGAGACAGGGTCTCACTTTGTGGCCCAGGCTGGAATGCAGTGGCACAGTCTCGGCTCACCGCAACCTCTGTCTCTGGATTCAAGTGATTCTCCTACATCAGCCTTCCGAGTAGCTGGGACTACAGGTGTGTGCCACCACACCCGGCTGATTTTTGTATTTTTAGTAGAGATGGAGGATTCACCATGTTGGCCAGGCTGTTCTCGAACTCCTAACCTCAAGTGATCCACCTGCCCTAGCCTCCCAAAGTGCTGGGATTACAGGCGTGAGTCACCGCGCCCGGCCCTATTATGATTTTTTTTAACTTACTTTGGCAAAAGAGATCATCCTCCCCTTTGAGCTCCCACTACGTTTTGGACACAACTTAGCCTCTCCACTTTCTACTCTGTCTGCTAATGTACTATTCCAATAGGCCTTGAACTCTTTCAGAGCATGGACTATATCTTACTTATATTTGTATTACTATCACCTCGAATGCAGTGAGCCCTCAAACATGTTTGATGAATAAATGAAGGAAGGAAGGCATAAATGAATACATGAGTGAAATGAGTTGAACTAGATATAGTCTGAGACCTCTAAACTGCAGGCTGGGGCATTACTTTTCCATCCCAATTCAAACCACAGTTTGTATAGGTTCAGGCATAGATAGATAATTCAGAAGAACTGGAGAAATTATAGATGAGTGCTTTAAGTGTCTTGTATTTTGTACACTCTCTCCCTCAATTTTTACTCATCTTTGTCTTCTTCATCCTATGATGAGACCTATTTTCCTCTTTTCTAAGGCAAAGAAAAAAAATTGACATTTGCATTTCTCCACCAGACTGTGTCACTGTTTATTATAAAAATAATTCTTTTCAGCTCATTAAAAACAGCTCATATATGATACAGTATTTCCTTGGTAAATACAACCCTTTTTATACAAGCCTGCATCATTTTCCCCAGATGCACTCAAACTGATTATGTGCCATGACCAGCCAATCTTAGCCACAGAGTCCCCTCTTTCCACAATCATTGATGGCTGCAATTAGCATATGTGAAGTACTGCTAGGCAACCTCAGCATCTTTCCCCATGTGTCTGAAGACTTAGGCAGCCAGCTTTGGAGTGCAGGTCTTCTGGTCAGTGTAAGATTCCCCAGATTGTACATGCAGTTGCAACTTCTGCCAGTTGTTTGAAGGTTCTGATTGCTTGAGTGACAGTTAAATGGGAGTGTGACTATAATACTGCTTAGACCTTTACATTTTACATAGGTCAGAGAAAAAAGCAACTTTGAAAAATGGAGTGTACTTAAGTAGTACATTTTTCAAAATTGTCATTGTTTTTTCTTTCTGCTATTCTGTGAAATATAAAAGGGCCAATGGTCATATACAAATAATGCAGGTGCTTCACTAAATAGGAAAGGGGAAGGAGAGTGAGAGAAAGACAGAGAGAGAGAAGAGGCACATAAGAAGGGAAATATGGAAATATGGAAGCACTGTTGTTTTCTCTCAATAGTGCTTCTATGAAGCAATGTTTCTAATGGACCTAGGAAGGCAGACCAAGGAGGAGAGTATAAAGAAAGGCAGTGTAATTTAAACCAATGGTTCATAACAATGTGTAATGAATGACTAAGGCTTAGATCAAAGTCCAAAAGGAACAGTCCAGCCTTGGCTGTAAAAATCAAAAGTCAAAATATGCATTAAGGGTGGCCCTCTGTAGCCAGCACCATCCCTCTGCCGGTGCTCCTTGTCTCTAAAGGAAGCATATGCCACAGCAGCAAACTCTATTCACAAGTGAACATTCTTAAAGAATTATTTGTGTACTCCTTTACTGCATAATGGTCCAAGGACAGAACCCCCTGACTGTGCCATTGCACAATGCAATGGAAAAATTCAAAACTGGCAGCCCTGTGTTTGTAGCTTCCAAGAACCCTAACCAAGGTCAATCACCAGATACTTACTCTTTCCAGACAAAGCATTACAATGAGAAGCATCAGGGTTTTTTCACAGGAGTATAAAAATTTGGTTAAACATTGGGAAGGCATTGAAAGTTTTCCTACTCTTCTTTCCACTTGTGCTATGCAGTGTGCTGTGTGGAAGTAGGCTGCGTGCTCTGCCACCAAGAGTTGGCTGCATTTCAGTAGCAAAGAAGAAAGGCACCACAGAACTGTGATTATTTCTTAATATTCCTGAGGATGATTTCTCCTGAATCCTATTATGTATTTCTCAGCATGCTTTGGTTATGGGATCCTTGCCTTAAGTCCCTTTAACATTGTGACCTCCCAGAATTAAAAGGATGTTGAATACCACTGATTACATTTGTTTCTCAGTCCTAACCTGAGTCACAGTTCCTTTCAGAGGAGTAAAACACACATGCATCCAAGTTCTTTACATTTGAAAGATTTGGAATAAGTTGTCTAGCTTTTAGGATTCCTCAATCCAATCAACAGAGGTATTTCTCTTCACCAAGATGTTTCCTACATCAGCAGGACATCCAAATCATTCTTCACTTTGATTCTAGGGTAATGCCTACAAAGGGCCTGAAGGGAACGAGTGTGATTTAAGGGAGGCCTAGGGTTTTTAAAATAAGTGACTCCTGCTAAGTGCTTCAAGGCTTTGTTTTATAGAAGGTGAGGTCAGTGAAAGTGAAGTTATACTTAAATCATCAGGGAACAAGCTGATCTACTGTGTAATGACCACTGCCTGCCTAAAATGCAATGAGACCACTTTGAAGGAAACTCTCAGCACTTGAAACATCCAAGTGACCTTTGTCTATCAAAAGTAGCCTTTTCACTGCCAGTACTTCCCATTTTGGAACTCCTCTTGGGGAAATGTCCTTAGAGCCAATATCTGAGTTGTAAAAGAAAAGCACAGTCATTTCTTCAGATACACACCTAGTTGGTGAACAAAAACAGCATTGCTCAGTTTGATCCAACGCCGCCCCTGCACTGCATTAGACTTTGCTTCCAGAGAAGGTGTCCTTTCCAAAAATTAAACCCACTCTCAGAAGACCAAACTTTTGCACCACTGAGAGTCATAAGAATGGGCTCAGAAGATAGTTTCCAAAGAGGAGCGTCATTAACCAAGCTGAAGTAAGTGTATAGCCCTAAAACGGACAGCACTAATTTATATTTAAATTATGAAATATTATTTAAATATTGTGTGTATGGGGGAAAAACTTTTAGTTTAAAGTGGATTAAAAAATCTAGGCTTCTCATTGGGCAGATTGTGTTACTTCCAACACAACTACTTTTGATTCCTTGAAAAAATGTTTTGGTTTATTTTTAAATGAAATTATTTTATATTTTAGAAATAATATTAGCACATTGCCAAAAAATAGCAATAATAGCAAAAGAAAACAATTACAAATTTATCACCTTAACATAACTACTTTTAGTGTTCTGGAATATTTCTTGCTAGTTCCCCATTCCTATCCCCATTAACAGATTTGTAAATATAGTAATTACATTTATTTTGCATCCTCCCTTTTTTTTTTTTTTCCCTCTGTTGCCCAAGCTGGAGTACAGTGGCACGAGTTCGGCTCACTGCAACCTCCGCCTCCCAGGTTCAAGCAATTCTCCCACCTCAGCCTCCTGTGTAGCTGAGATTACAGGCACCCACCACCACGCCCAACTAATTTTTGTGTGTTTAGTAATGTTGGTCAGGCTGGTCTCAAACTGATGACCTCAAGTGATCCGCCCACCTTGGCCTCCTAAAGTGCTGGGATTACAGGCATGAGCCACCGTGCCTGGCCTTTTTTTTTTTTTTTTTTCCAAGTTGGGTTTCACCATGTTTCCCAGGCTGGCCTGGAACACCTGGGCTCAAGCTGTCTTCTTGTCGTAGCCTGCCAAGGGGCTGGAATCATAGCTGCACACCACCAAACCTTGCTTTCATCTTGCTTTTTTGTTTTTCCTAGTGCATTCTCACACTACTGCACAGTCTTCATATTCACAATCTTTAATTATTATAAAATGTTTTATTTAGTAGATGTAGTTTAGTTTATCATTCACATATTTCTGGTCATTTCCATTGTTCTTAAGTTTTTACTATTTAAATAACATTTTGATGACTGTTCATAAATATAGTCTTTTCCAAGTTTTGGACTGTTTACCTTAGGATAGATTTCAGAAAGTGGATTTGTATGCTATAGTTTGAATGTTTGTTCCTTCCAAAACTCATGTTGAAACTTAATCCAAGATGTGGCAGTATTGAGAGGTAGGGCCCTTAAGAGGTGATCGGGTCATGAAGGCTCTGCTCTCATCAATGGATTAATGTGTTATCATGGGAGTGGGACTGGTGACTTTATAAGAAGAAGAAAGATCTGAACTAGCCTGTTAACATGCTCAGCTCCCTTGCCATATGATGCCCTGCATTGCCTTAGAACTCTGCAGAGAGTCCTTGCCAGCAAGAAGGTTCTCCACCAAATGCTCCACCTTGACCTTGCCTCCAGAAATGTAATATTACTAAATAAATTTTGTTCTTATAAAAAAAAAAAGTCTAGGCTCCCCCATTTCTAACAATGGGGATCAAAAACTCTGACTTCAAAACGCTTTTGTGATAAACAATCAAGATATGTGGATATCTTTTGTAGACCCCGAGGTGCACATTCAAGAATAAGGTGTATGTGTATGTACGTAAACAAATATAGGCATTTGTACACATCTACAAACTACATAAAACTAGTGCTTTAAATTCCCATCTTTTAATCTATAAGGAAAACATGAAGAAAATTTGAAGAGGATGGAGATAAAAGGAATGAACAGTTGAGCTTAGATTACAAGAGTAGAAAGGTGAACACAGATTTAAAAGCAGAATGTAGTGGCTTGAATTTTAGTAATGATTCACTTTTCCCTACCTTAATACCAAACGATCCTATTAGAAAAGGTTAAACCCTCAAAGATCAGACCACATTTAAACCCAACAAAGGAAGAACCATTTTGCTAATTACTCTCAATTGACTTAATACTTGTTATTCTTTTTATACCGGTATTTCAACACAAAACACACTTATTAAAGGAAAGCTAAATGAATTAATTGGGAAACTTAATTTGAGTTCACTTGAACAAAATTTTACTCGATGGATTTCTTCTTAGAAATGTAATACTTGATGCCACCCTGGACCCTCAAAATAAAAAGCCAAATACAGAATTTCTCACAGACCCTTCAGTAAGTGATTAGTCTTAACACTTTTCCATTCAAAATTACATACTCAGAGGATCACAAGGTTTTTTTCTCTATTTAAAGTCAACTCCCGGTTATTGATAATAGATAAAACCTCAATTAATTGGAACTCAACCAACTAGAAGTCTCACTTTACTGGAATGTTGTTGTCATTACCCTTCAGAGAGAAGAAAATAACAATAAAGTGGCCGGGCCGGTAGCTCATGCCTGTAATCCCAGCACTTTGGGAGGCATGGTGGGTGGATCGTTTGAGGTCAGGAGTTTGAGACCAGCGGATCATTTGAGGTCAGGAGTTTGAGACCAGCCTGGCCAAAACCCCATTTCTACTAAAAACAAACAAACAAACAAACAAAACCAAAAAAAAAAAAAAATGCAAGTGCAAGTCAGCCAATTTGGTTAGCAAACACTACCAGATCTTCTGGAGGGGAGCGTGTCTTCGTTTCCCAATAAGCCCAGTTTTCTGCTCTTGTCCTGTGATAGCTATATAAAGAAATAGGGAAAAGAATAAAGATTTTTGAGGCACTTTCTACATGCCCAGCTCTTTTTGATCTGGCCCCAGCTAACATTTTACACCCTATTCCTTCACATGTCTTCCATTCCAGCCATTCTAGATATCGGTCATTTTGTTTAATCCTGACAACAATCATGTAAAAGTTGTAATATATATTAATTCTATAGATGACAAAATGGAAGACTAGTGATGTTAAATTGTCCAAGGACATGAAGTTAAGTAACTTGTCCAAGGTCACATGGTGGTAATAGGACTGGTATTTGAATCCAGACCAGTTTGACACCAAAACGTGTATTTGAATGATGGCCCTTAAACATTGCAAAATCCTTAACCAGTACAGAAATGTTCTCTTGCATCCATTAGTGTCTATGTCCTGAGTGGTCCATGAAAGTTGATTTACATATATGCATATGAAATATTTATATATATTTATACATTTCATATGTATGTGAAATATCTTCAGCAAGGAATGAAATTTAAAAGGCCATTTATTTAAACTTCAGTTAATTATAGTTTATTCTAACTCTAAAATTCCAAGTTAAAAGAAAAACTTCCATCAATTAACAAAATAAAGTTATTCACATTGAGTACGTTCTCATCACAATGCAATTATGTCAAAACTCAATAACAAAAGTCTCTCAAAACCAGATACTTAGGAAAACTCTTAAATGTCCTGAAAGAATGAGTCAAACAATGAAATCAGTAAAAATTGCAGCGTGTAGACCTCTGAAATTTATTCTTAAAATCAATTTTAAAAATTGACAATATTTCTCAGGATTAACTTTTTTAGAGCTCTGGACTGCTACAAAACTTTGGATAATTTCCAGAGTTCGGAAAAAGATATACCACACAAATGATAACAAAATAAGAGCTGAAATGACTACACTAAAATCAGACAAAATAGCTTTTAAGAAAAAAAATTGTTCCTAAGAAAAAAAGGGACATTTCATAATGATAAATAGATCAATCCCTCAAGAAGATATGACAATTATAAACATATGTGCACTTAACAATAGAGCCAAAAAATGCATAAAACAAAACTGAGGGAATTAAAGGGAGAAATGGGCAGTTCAATAGTAACAGCAGGAGCTTTCAATACTCCACTGGCATAGTGGATAGAATAACTATGTTAGATCAACAGAATAATAATGGATAGTCAACAATGAAATAGAAGACTTTAACAGCACTGTAAACAAACTAGACTTAAAAGACATCTACAGAACATGCCACTCAACAACAGCAAAATCACTTTTGCACCAACCTGATACATGGAACATCTTTCTCAAGCACACATGGAACATTCTCCAGGACAGACCATATACTAAAATATAAAACAAGACTCGAGAAATTAAAAATGATAGAAATCATGTGAGTATGTTCTCTGACCACAATGGAATGAACATAGAAATCAATAACAGAAGGAAATTTGGGAAAATTACACATATGAAAAATTAAACAGCATACTACTAAATAAATAATGAGTTAATGAAGAAATCATAAGAAAAGCTATCCTGAGATGAATGTAAATGAAAGTACAACAAACAAAAAGTTATGGAATGCAGCAAAAGCTTAGCTTAGAGGGAAATTTGTAGCATAAACATCTTTATTTTTAAAAAGAGAGACCTAAAGTAAGTAACCTAACCTTTCGAATTAAGAAACTAAAAAGGAAGAGCAAACTAAACCCAAAGCACACAGATGGAATAATATATTAAAAATTAGAGCAGAAATTAATACAATGGAGAATAAGAAAATAATACCAAAAACCAACAAAACCAAAAATTGATTCTTTGCAATTACAAAGAAAATTGACAGACCTTCAGCTAGACTGTCCAAGAAGAAAAAAAGAAGACTCATATTACTGAAATCAGCATTAAAAGCTGTATATTACTACTAACCTTAAAGAAATAAGAAGGATTATAAGGGGATACAATGAAAAATTGTATGCCAACAATTTACATAACGTAGATAAAATAGAAAAATACATAAAAGACACAAACTACAGAAACTGACTCAAGATGAAATAGAGAATACGAATACACTGTATTATATCAAGTAAATAAATCAAATTAGTAATAAAAAATACCACAAAGAGAAACCCAGCCCCAAATGGCTTCACTGGTGAACTCTCCTATGTTTAAGGAATAATTAATACCAATCTCATGCCAAATAAACATACAAAAATCAGTAGCATTTCTATATGCCATGAGTGAGCAATCTTAAAGAAGAAATAGAGAAAGCAATCCTACTTACAATAGCTACAACAAAATACCTAGGAATCACAAAAGACCCCATATAGTCAAAGCAATTCTGAACAAAAAGAACAAAGTTGGATGTATCGCACTATCTTGTTTTAAAATATACATTGAAGCTATATTTTGATAGCACAACTGGGTGACTTCAGTCAATAATAACTTAATTTTACATTTCAAAATAACTAAACAGTGTAATTGGATTGTTTGTAACACAAGGGATAAATGCTTAGGGGGATGGATACCCCATTCTCCATGATGTGATTATGTCACATTGCATGACTGTATCAAAACATCTCATTTATCCCATAAATATATACACCTACTATGTACTCACAAAATTAAAAGTAAAAAAAAAAAAAAAAAGAAAGAAAACCTACTATTAGTCTCAAAGTTAGTATGATTCAGAGAGAGGGAGAATGCTAAGGATTTTTTAAATTTTTAAATTGTTTTGAGTACATAAGAGTTTTATATACATGAGGGGTACATATGATGCTTATAGTTCTGAGATACCAGATGTTCTCTGACAGTGCCAACAGATGAAGTATCAAAAAAGCAGGGAAAACTCGATAAACTGAGTTTTACTGAGGGAAGAAGGAAATGGAAACTATCACCAAATTAGGGCCACTGTTTGACTCTTCCCTGGCACCCTCATCTGTACAAGACCTGTCCCAGACACAGAGCAAGTCTTTGCTCTCTATTAAATGAGAGCAGTAATCCATATTCATTCACAAAGCCCTAATTAAGTAGTTATTTGTAAAGGAGTTTTCCATGACTTCTAGACACAAAAAGATATGTGTAGAATCCCAGCAATTTATGTAGAAGCCAACACAGTCCCCGGCACATAAATAATAGATATTTAATGAACAAAGCATCCACGTTATTGTTAATATTAATAAAAAGAATATTCATTGAGTGCCTAAAAAGAAAAAGCCATAATAACAAAAACAGCATGATACATAAAAACAGACACACATACCAATGGAACATAATAGAGAACCCAGAAATAAATCCACTCATTTACAGCCAACTCATTTTTGACAAGGGCACCAAGAACATACATTGGAGAAAGGACTGTCTTCAATAAATGGTGCTGGAAAAACTGGATATCCATACATAGAAGAGTGAAACTAGATTCCTATCTCTTACCATATATAAAAATCAAATCAAAGTGGATTAAAGACCAATGTAAGACCTGAAGCTATGAAACTACTAAAAGAAAACATTGGACAATTTTTCAGGACATTGGTGTAGGCAAAGATTTTGGGTGTAAGATTTCAAAAGCACAGGCAACAAAAACAAAAATGGACAAATGGGATCACATCAAGCTAAAACACTTTTGCACAGCCATGGAAACAACAAATTGAAGAGACAACCCACAGAATGTGAAAAAAATTATTTTCAGACTATCTAACAAGGGATTAATAACCACAATATATAAGGAACTCAAGCAATTCAACAGCAAAAAGAACAAATAATCCAATTTAAAAATGGGCAAATGATGTGAACAGACATTTCTCAAAAGAAGAAATAGAAACGGTCAACAGGTATATGAAAAAAATGCTCAACACCACTAATCATCAGGGAAATGCAAATCAATACCACAATGAGATAACATCCCACTTCAGTTAAAATGGCTATTATCAAAAAGACAAAAAATAGCAGATACTGGCGAGGATGTTGAGAAAGAGATACTCTCATACGCTGTTGGTGGAAATGTAAATTAGCATGACCATTATGAAAAACAGTATGGAGGATCCTAAAAAAAACTAAAGGTAGAACTATCGTACGATTCAGCAATCGCACTGCTGGGTGTATATCCAAAAGAAAGATAATTGGTATATTGAATATATCTGCACTCCCATGTTTATCACAGTACTATACACAATAACCAAGATATGAAACCAACCTGAGTGTCCATCAATGGATAAATGGATTTTTTAAAATGTGGTATATATACACAATGGAACAATATTCAGCCATAAAAATAATAAAATCCATCATTTGCAAGACACAGATGAGCCTGGAGAATACATAACTGAAAGAAGCCAGATGCAGACAGACAAATATTGCATGTTCTCCCTCATATGTGGAAGTTAAAAAAGTTGATCTCATAGACATGGAGAACAGAATGGTGCTCACCAGAGACTAGAGTGGGGAGAAAGATGAAAAGGGGTTGGTTGATGGGTAAAAAATGCAATTAGATAGAAAGAATCAGTTCTACTTTTCAGTAGCACAGTAGAAAGACTATAGTTATCAATAATTTATTGTATATTTTAAAGTATCTAAAAAAGAAGATTTGGAACGGACTCACACACACACAAAAATTGTTTGAGGTGATGAATGTCTCAATTGCCCTGATTTGATCATTACAAATTGTATCCATCTATCAAAATATCACATGTACCCCACAAATATGTATAATTATTATCTAGCAGTAAAATGCAAGTCATCTGGAAAAAAAAAGAATTACTACCAATACTTCACAAACTCTTCCAAAACCTCAAAGGAGAGAGTGTACTTATCAGTTCATTCTATGAAGCCAGTATTACCCGGATAACAAAGTCGGACGAAAGCATCACAAGAAACAAACTATAGAGCAATATCTCTTCTCAATATAGATGTAAATGTCCTCAACAAAATACTAGCAAACAAAATACTAGCAAACAGAATACAGCAGCATATAAAAATGTTATATTCTATGACTAAGTAAGACTTATTCCAGTAATGCAAGGTTGCTTCAACATGCAAGAATCAATTAATGTGAGATACCATATTAATAGAATAAAGGGAAAAATTACATGATCCTCTCAATATATTCAGAAAAAGCATTTGATGAAATTCAATGTTCTTTCATATAAACATACTCAATAAACTAGGAATAGAAAGGAACCTTCTCATGCTGATAAAGGGCAGCTATGAGAAACTCAGTTAGTATCATATTGAATGGTGAAATACTTAAAACTTTCCCCCTAATATCAGGCACAAGATAAGGATGCCTCTCACTGCCTCTATTCAACATTGTACTGGAGGTGCCAACAAGAGCAATTAGACAAGAAAATGATGTAAAATGCATCCAGACTGGAAAGGAAGAAGTAAAACCATATTTGCAGATGGTATGATCTTATACAAGAAAATACTGTGGAATTCAGAAGAAAACTATTAGAACTTGTAAATGAGCTCACCACATTTGTAGGATACAAGATTAATATGTAAAAATTTATTGTAATATGTGATGAATCAATATTTTGTATTATCTTGACAAATTTCTCATAAAATGTATCACATTGTGTGTTTCTGGGCTCTTTATATGTTACTCCTAAAAGGGTAGACACTATGAGTTTTTCTATGTGTGTATCCAGTCTCAGGACATGGCACTTATTTGTCATTCAATTAATATAAGTATGAACAATATAACTTGGTAATATGTCATAGATATTACCCAAGGCCAAAGATACTCATGAAGTAGGGCTTACCTTGAAATCTGTAATAGAATATATATAGTGTGAGGAAAGACAGCTCCCTTGGTATACATACTATTGTATTGGAAAAATAACTACTTGTATTTATATATATAGTCAATGTACAATCTGAAAGTGATATTAATAAAGCAATTCCATTGAAAATAGATTCAAGTCCAAGTGATCTCATTGTTCAGTTCCCACCTATAAGTGAGAACATGCGGTGTTTGGTTTTCTGTTCTTGCGATAGTTTGCTAAGAATGATGGTTTCCAGCTGCATCCATGTCTCTACAAAGGACACAAACTCATCCTTTTTTATGGCTGCATAGTATTCCATGGTATATATGTGGCACATTTTCTTAATCCAGTCTGTCACTGATGGACTTTTGGGCCTATCATGGAGAGGGGGGAGGGGGGAGGGATTGCATTGGGAGTTATACCTGATGTAAATGACGAGTTGATGGGTGCTGACGAGTTGATGGGTGCAGCACACCAACATGGCACAAGTATACATATGTAACAAACC
>NC_037689.1:130034081-130060521 GCF_003255815.1 Theropithecus gelada
ATTCCCTATTTAATAAATGGTGCTGGGAAAATTGGCTAGCCATAAGTAGAAAGCTGAAACTGGATCCTTTCCTTACTCCTTATACGAAAATTAATTCAAGATGGATTAGAGACTTAAATGTTAGACCTAATACCATAAAAATCCTAGAAGAAAACCTAGGTAGTATCATTCAGAGCGATGGTTTCTTAAAGCACAAATACCCAAGGAAAAAATAGCAAAATTTTACCTTATCAAAATTAGAAGCTTTCTAATTTTGTCTTAAGAAGCACTTCTTAAGACACCATCATGAAAGTAACTAGACAACCTGTAGAATGGAAGAAAATGTTTGCAAATCATATATGTAATAATATGCAAATCATGTATGCATATACGAGAGATATCATATATCTATGTGATGCAATTCATATATCTAATCATAATCATATAGCAAATCATATATCTAATAATATGCAAATATCTAATAATATGGAAATCATACAGCTAATAATATGGAAATCATACAGCTAATAAGGGTCTAATATCTAGACTATATAAAGAACTAAAACCTCTTAACAACGAAAAGGCAAATAATCCAGTTAAAAATTGGCAACAGACATTTGGAGACATTTCTCTGAAAAACATATACAAATAGTCATGAAAAGTTGTTCAGCATCATTGGCCATAAGGAAAATGTAAGCCACAATTAAAATATCACTTCATACTCATTAGGAAGGGTACAATAAAAAAGACAGACAATAGCAAGCGTTCATTAGAATGTGGAGAAACTGGAACCTTCATATACAGCTAGTGGGAATAAAATGGTGCAGCTGCTTTGGGATACAATCTAGTAGTTCCTGAAAAAGTTAAACACAGACTTACTATATGACTTAATTCCCCTCCTAGGTATACAGCATATACCCAAGAGAAAGGAAAACTTCTACCCATACAAATATTCATAGCAGCATTATTCATAAAAATATCCCAAAGTGGAAATAACCCAAACACTCTTTAACTGGTGATGAAGAAACAAAATGTGGACTATCCATACAATGGAATATTATTCAGCCATAAAATGAATGAAGTACTGATACATGTTACATGGATTAAACTTATGAAATTATAAGTAAAAGAATCAGACACAAAAGACCACATTTTGTATAAGTCTAATAATATGAAATGTCAATGATAAGCAAATCCTGGGGAACAGAAATATCAGTGGTTGCCAGGGACTAGGAGGAGGGAAAATGGTTTGTGACTGCTAATGAATATGAGGTTTCTTTTAGGGGTGATGAAAATGTTCTAGAATTACACAACAGTAATGATTGTGGAATCTTGTTAAGAGAGTAAAAAAAAAAAACAAAACACTTCAAAATGGTGAATTTTATTGTATATGAATTATATATCAATAAATAAAAGAAACTAAAAATAGTGAGTTAACAAGGAAATCTTGTTTTTTCCCCCTCATTCTTGCTTTCATCTTAGGACTGGTTCCTTGTGGGAGCTCTAAGGAAGAAATCTGTTTCCTGCCTTTTCCAGCTTCTAGAGACCACCTAAATTCCTTGCCTCCTGATCCCCTTATTCATCTTCAGTGGAGTAGCTTCAAATCTCTCTCTCCCCTTCTGTATTCACACTGCCTTCCCTCTTTAAAAAACCCCGGTGGTTGTGCCTACCTGGATAATTCAGGATAATTTCCTCATCTCAAGATCCTCAACTGAATCACATCTTCAAAGTCTTTTTTTTTTTTTTCGCCATGGAAGGTAACTTACTCATAGGTTCTAAGGATTAGGACATGGAAATATTTGAGGAGGGGGGTGTTTATTCTGTCTACTACAGACTCTCTTCATTTTAAGATTAAAATAATAATCATTAAAGTGACAGTTTAAAATGACTTAAAATGAGAGTTTAAAAAGCAATAGGAGATTATGTGAGCGTTACATAATTGTTTTCTTCTGTTCAGCAGGTAGGCAAGCACTGAGAAAAGTCATTAAGTATCAGAAGTTACACCTAAGAAATTGTTATGGTTTGGCTATGTCCACACAAGAATCTAATCCTGAATTGTAACTCCCACAATTCCCACATGCCACGGGAGGAACCTGGTGGGAGGTGATTGAATTATGGGGTTGGGTCTTTTCTGCACTGTTCTGGTGATAGTGAATGAGTCTCACAAGATCTGATGGTTTTAAAAACGGGAGTTTCCCTACACAATCTCTCTTCTCTTGTCTTCTGCCACGTGAGATGTGCATTTCACCTTCTGCCATGATTGTGAGGCCTTCCCAGCCACATGGAACTATAGCTTCATTAAACTTCTTTCTTTTGTTAATTGCCCAGCCTCAGGTATGTCTATCAGCAGCATGAAAATGGAATAATGCAGAAACCAATTTATTTACCAAGAAAGGACCACGCAGAATATTATTATTTTGCTCTTCACAGTAGAATATTCAAATAACCCTTTAAAGGTGAAAAAAAAAAATCAAATCAGCAAAAAGAACAATCTGTTCATATATTTTAAAGGGAAAAGTGCTGCTCCTCTTGGGCCAAAAAGGAAATAATTAGAAAGCAATGGCTGAATTGCCACCTAGGGTCACATTGTCTTGATGCAAACATAACAATAATTGGTAATAGTATTATTATTAGTAGTAGTAGTAGTAGCAGCAGCAGCAGCAGCAGTAGTAGTAGTAGTAACTAGCATTTATTGAATTGTTAATATATGGTAGGTATGCTGGTAAAAAAATTTCCATTAGGTAATTTATTCCTCAAAATAATCCAATGAAGTAAGGCCCCTTTTTCACAGAAGAGGAAAATAAGTCTTCAATAAATCAAGTGACTTATCCAAAGTCACATAGCTAATATGTGGTAGAGCTGGGTTTAGAACCTAGGAACCCAACCCTAGAGTCTGTGCTGGAAATACAATTGTGATCCATCACTGACATGGCCCTGGAAAGGAAGTGTACCAGTACCTGAGATTGTACATATGGGGAACTTCAGTGGTCTAGGAGATCAAGTAACACTTCACTGAGTTAAAATCTGAAGAGTGAACAAATATCAAATAAGCAAATGTGATATGAGGCAGGGACATATTTGTGGAGAGCATTCCAAAAAGACGGATTAGCCTAAGCAAAGGAAAAAACCCTGAGGCCAGAGCACATTCCCAGAACAAAAAGATGGTTATGGTGACTGGAATATAGTGAGTGTAGTGAGGTATGATACACACTAAAATCAGAGAGGTGAACAGAGTTCAGCTCATGAAAGGTTGTATAGCCCATGGTAAGATACTGGGATTGATTCTAATTTAGTGGTTATGAATCATTAGTAATTTTGCTCCTCCTGCTCCCCCAAAGGACATTTGACAATGCCTAAAAACATTTTTGATAGTCACAACTAGGGGTGGGCTGCTACTGTAGTGAATAAGGACCAGAGATTCTGTTAAGCATCTTACAGGGCACAGGACTGCCCCTCCTCCCCACAACAAAGAAATACCAGTACTGCTGAGGTGAGAAACCCTGTTCTAAGGGTAATAGGAAACTTTTGAAGGATTTTAAGTAGGTGAGTGGTCCAATCTTACAAATATTTTCAGATTTATGTCTTATATCTTTTATGTCTTATGTCAATGCATAGAGTTGATGGTGGAGAGAGATGGCTGGATATAGGCTGATTAATTAAGAGACTTTTGCAGAAGTCCAGACCAAAGATGATTATGGCAGTAGTAGCAGAGAAAAGTTAAAGGATTCAAGTTCTACTTTAAAGGTAGAGACTGGAGGATTTACTGAAGGATTGGATGGGGTGGTGCTGAAGGAAAGAGAGGAATCAAAGATGATATCCACATTTCTGGCTTTACTTGGTGGGTGGATGGATGGAGGTACAAATGAGGGAGAAAAAAGATTGAGAGGGTCAAAGTGTGAAGGGAGACATAATATCAATTGTGATCAAAGTAGTTTTAAGGTGCCTCCTTGATATATAAGTGAAGACACCAAGAAGTCAGTTAGACATATGAGTTTGGAGCTCAGAGAAATCTAGGCTGGACTGATATATTCATGAGCATTCCATCCAGAACAGCAAATGGAGAAATCTGGAATGTCTGGGGGCAAGTCTTAATCTTCTGAAACAGTATCATGAAAAGATACTGCTGTCCTCTCCTTAAAATTATCTCTTGACATCACTATTGTAGACACTTGCTATTGGTTGAATCCTAGGGCTTACCCAGTCTCATATTTCTTATATTCTGTAAATCAATATTCATGTTGCTTACATGAAAGCTAAGCATATTTTATTTTCATAAATTATGAAGTGTCAAAGATGAACATGATTGTATGGATTTACCATTTTCTACTTGAAGCTAAAATACGTTTCTTATAGTTCTAGTGTCTTCAGTTTAATTGTCTTCCTGTAACTCTAGGATTCAGTTCCACTGCAGCTAGAAGAAATGGTGGGGCATAATGCACTGTTTGCCAAGGCAAAGCTCTCTATTGCCCCAAATTTTACTACATTAGATGATTACTAAATCTGTCCATTTCTCTCTGCCTCTACTGCAACCATACTAGTGCAAACGACACCAACTCTCTCCTGGACTTCTGCAGCAGGTTCATAATTGATCTCCGTTATCAGTCATGTATTTTTTTTTTTTTTTTTTTTGAGATGGAGTCTTGTTCTGTTGCCCAGGGTGGAATGGAATGGCACGATTTCGGTTCACTGCAACATCCGACTCCAGGGTTCAAGTGATTCTCCTGCCTCAGCCTCCTGAGTAGCTGGGATTACAGGCATGTGCCACCATGCCCGGCTAATTTTTGTATTTTTAGTAGAGACGGGGTTTCACTAGGTTGGCCAGGCTGGTCTTGAACTCCTGAGCTCAGGCAATCCACCCACCTTGGCCTCCCAAAGTACTGGGATTACATGCATGAGCCACCACACCCAGCCAATCTTGGAAATTCTAAGGCCTTCACCATGCTATTAGCTCTAAATTGTCGTTAAAGAGCTAAGAAGTCAGGTACTCTTAATCCATTCTTCAAATGGCTGCCAACACTAATAATTTAAAAACATGAATTAGAGCTCACTATTTGTGTCCTCAAACATCTTCTAGAAATTGCTGGTGGCATTCACAGTAAAACCAAAATCCTCACCAAGGCTTTTCATGGTGTATATCTCCTCTACCTCTTCATCATTTCCTACCCTCTCCCCAAACTCACCTCTTTTCAGCTATACCATTTTTCTGTATTGGCCAATTTTGTTCTTGCCTTAGAGTCTTGGTACTTGCTGTCACCCCTGCTTGGGCTGTCTTTTCCCTCAAATATTCACATAGCAGTAGCCTTCCCACCTTTCAGGTTCTAGTTTGAATGTCACTTCCTCAGAGAGGGCCATCTCTTACTCCATCAGCCATGTGGCATTGGGTAAATTGCTTAACTTTTCTAAGCCTCAGTATCTTCATCAATGTAATGAAGTTCAAAAGACTTCCTATCAACAAAAATGAAAGTTTTAATAAATGATTCTGAGATAATTTATTGGAATTTATTTGAAAAAGATAAAATGAGATCAATTTTTATACTGTGCATAAGGATAAATCATACGTGTATAAGGGATCTCAATGTAAAAAATACAGGCAAGCAAGTCCTAGGAAAAAAAAAAAAATGAATTCATCCTTAACTGGGGCATAGAGAAAAGATTTCTAACTATGGTCCAAAATGAAGAGGCAATAAAATAAAAGACTGATACATTTGACTACATTAAAAAAACTTATGTATGTAAAAAAGTAACACCATAACAAGATTCAAAACAATTAGGAGAAAATAGTTGCAACATATATCATAAAGGGCTGATATCACTAACATACAAAGAACTCTTAAGAATTGAGAGAAAAGACCAAAACCTGATACAAAAACAGGTAAATGACATGAATAAACAATTCACAAAAAATTAAATGGCCCTCAAATATATTAAGGGATATTTAATTTTCCTCATGATCAGAATAAAAGTCAAAGTACACTGAGAGCACATTTCTCATGTACCAGACTGGTAAAGACTAAAAAGTACAATAAACAAATTGGTTGGTGAAGCTATAGGTAAACAGTCACTTTCATGCATTGCTGGTTGGAACACAAATTTGTATAACTTGTATGAAGGGAAATTTGGCAATACTAAACAAATCTTACACATGCATTTACTTTTTGATGTAGTAATCCCACTTTACCCTGAAGATTCACCTCCACCAAGACAAAAATAGATATGCACAAGGTTATTCATTGCAATATTCTTTTTAATTGCAAACTATTGTACTGGTTTAATAAACTACAGTACATGCATACAGTTATGAAAAATATTTTTTAAAAAAAGAATGTGGAAGATCTCTATGAACTGATGTGGACCGATTTCCAGGTTATAATGTTGAGTAAAACAAAAGCAAAGTACAAAACTGCATAGGCAGTGTGCTACATTTTGTTTAAGAAGGGCAAATGAGAAAATTTCATGCATCTATTTATTTGTGCAAAAATAAAACATGCAAGAAGTATAAACTAGATACTAATGAGATCTGTTTCTTATAGATGTGAGCGGGAACAGGGTGGAAAAGATAGATAAGAATGTAGAGTATCTGAAATTTCTCTGAGTAATACTTTTTAAAGATTTCTAACTTTTGGAACTGTGGTAATGTTTCACATACTCAAAAAAAGAAAATCAATAAAATCAACAAAGGTTGGAAAAACACTAAAATGGAACACAAACAGAACAAATGAACTAAAGTTTACTTAAAACAGATAACATAAATACAGTGAAAAGTGAAAAAAAGAGAATTAATTTAAATAACTTTTTTCTTTCATACTTGAGATTTTATTGGTTGTTTTGAAGATTAGTATACAGACATTATGAACAATTTTTTAAAATTTCAATGTAGGTACCGAAATCTAAAAAGCGAAGTAATTGTAATTCTATCCCAGTTATTTCAGTGACTTTCCAGTTTAAAATTTAGAGGCTAAATAGTTTTTTCAATGATTTCCAAGTTCAACATTTAGAAGCCAATTTTTTCTAAGAGGATATCAACTATCAATAACTTCAAATGCTTAAAAACATTACGTTGTAAGTGCCACTAATTCACAATTCAATATCATACCTACTACGTACACAAATTTTCAACCTTTCACAGCACATAAGAAAGTAATTAGCAAATATGAACTACCACAACCAAATATATTACCTAATGCACACAATTCTGACAGGGAGAGCCAAGGTCAGGGAGAGGTTTTCTTTAAGAAACAATCCTACTGAAAAACAACATGAGAATAGAAGTAATTTTAATTGTTTAAGACATATTAAATGTATGACTGTGACTCCAAGTTGTCATTTAGTATGCTTTGCATTACAGGACACAAAAACTGCCTCCCTCCAGTCTACGGGATATTAAATTGGTGCCCAAGACAGTGAATGCCTCCCACAATTCAATGTCTCACTATTTTCTCGTTGTACCACCTCTTAAAACAATTTACACTTAGCAAATGAATGAAGTAGCATTCCTGTCTTCTTAAAAATGTGTCTAGAGCTACTAAAAAGCTTGCATCTTCAAAATAGTTGATAAAAATTATTCCATATTAATCAGACTTGGTTTATTTCTTTCCTGCATCATCAGAGGCTAGATGCTCCTCCATTTTAACTCTCGGTTTTCTGCAGGTAAATCTTTAGTTTCTCGGTCAGTCTATTCAGCCTGTTTGCCCTTTGTTCCCCTTTTCCCTTTTGTTTGCACTTTTTTTTCCTGAGGATTTATCCTTTCCTGCTGCTTTTCATTTATTTATTTATTTATTTTTTGGCTTTGTTTCAACTTTTGCAGGGGCAGGCTTAACTGAGAACCTCGCAGATCTCCTCTTGGGCTCTTCCTTCGCGTCTAGAGACTTTGCAAAGCTGGACTGCTGGGCTGTCACTCTTCTCGCCCTCAAATAACCTTTGAACATAGCATTTGGATAATATGACCTTGGGGCTAAAGACAAAAAGAACTCTAAAACAATACTGACCTCTACTTTGTAGGCTTTTATTTCTCAGAGGGGTGGGTGAGCCATACTGAAATTACTTTTTGTGTATCCTAGGATTGACCAAATAAGTAAATATACTGTGGATAAAGGAAGCCAGGTTTCTTACTGTCAGAGAAGGGAGTTATAAATATGGAAGATGAAAAAAATAGAATGAATCCTGTAGTATTGGATTGAACTTGGAGGTATTAGTGTGAAATCGTGGATTTAAATATAGCCTAGAGATAGATATGTAAATAAATATTGGTGTATGTGTGTGTGTGTGTGTGTGTATATATATATATATATAATTTTTTTTCTTTATTAGCTGAGAGAGTCTAAAAGCAATGACACCCAAGAAACAACGGGCACACCTAGCACTCAGATCTTGGTTTCTAAAAACTCAAAGGAATCAAGGCTCCTTGGAGAAATGGCTGAATGCAAGGCTGGGACAGGAAAAGAATGAGGTGAATCTGGAATATTCTGCTATGCCAGAAAGTAAGAAACTGTTCAAAGCTTGTTGGGGGCATGTCAAAAGGAAGCAGGAGGCATCTTTAAGGGGTACCCACTTGGCCAAATCTGGGGCAATTTGAGCTTCTTTTTCTTCTTTTCTTTTTTTTGAAACAGACCGGAGTGCAGTGGCACAATCATAGCTCACTGCAACCTTGAATTCCTGGGCCCAAGTCATCCTCTCAAATCAGCCTCCTGAATAGCACTGGGACTACAGGTGAATACCATTATGCCATGCTAATGTTTTATTTTTATATTTTTGGAGGCATGGTCTTACTATGTTGCTGAGGCTTGTCTCAAACTCCTGGCCTCAAGAATCCTCCTACTTTAACCTCCCAAGTCGCTGGGATTGCAGACACGAGCCACCATGCCCAGCAGCAAATTAAGCTTCTAAATAAATGATAGTAAAGGACTTTATCTTGTAAAATAAAATGAAAATCCATGAGTCCACACTGCTGTAAGAAATAAGGAATAAAAGGAGAAGGGGAAGGTCCTTCTTGGAATAGAAAGCAGCTAATAAATGTAGAAGCAATTATGAAATTAGAAATTTATCATTTGGCAACCATTATAGTAATAATTGTTTCTAGCAAGAATCTACTAAATCTAGTGTGTGGCATTTTAAGGAATAGCAGAATATTTATATAGTTTCAAAATATCCCCCTATAAGAAGCTTATTAATTACAAAGGGGAAAAATAGCTACTTCACAATGAGGAAACCCTGATAGATATCACTTTAAACAAGGATCAAAATTAACATCACCAGTAGTGGCACTGATGGACATCATGTGCTTCCTGATACGATGGTCAAAGAACCCAATGTCACTTGAGGGTTATTCCTGACACAAAAATGTATAACCTGAATATAATCATGAGTAAACCTCAGACAAACTGAAACTGAGGGATATGCTACAACTAGTCGATAACATCAGAAATTTCAGTGTCTTGAAACACAAAGAAAGACTGTATTTTAGGTTAAGGGAGACTAACTAAATATGACAATCGAATGCACCACATGTTTCTGTATTTCATTTGCTATATAAGACATTACTGGGACAATTAGAAAAATCTGAATGAAGTCTGTAGAGTAGATAAATAATATTGCACCAATGGTAATTTATCAGTTTTGATCATTGGACTGTGGTTATGTCAGATAATTTCTTTGTTTACAGAAAACACACACAAAAGTATTTAGGGGTAAAAGGGCATCATGACTATGATTTATTCTCAAGTAGTCCCTCAAGATAGATACAGGTTAAGTATTCCTTATCTGAAAAGCTTGAGGCCAGAAGTGCTTCAGATTTATAATTTGATTTTGGAATATTTGCATTATACAGGTTCGGGGTCTCAAATAAAAATAACCAAAATCCAGCATGCTCCAATAAGCATTTCTTTTGAATATTGTGTTGGTTCTCAAAAAGTTTTGGATTTTGGAGCATGTTGGATTTCAGATTTTCAAATTGCAGATGTTCGATCTGTATAATAATATGCAAATGAATGGTATTTATGCTAATATGTATATATGTAATAATGTATCTGTATTATATAAGTATGTTATATATACATATGCAAGAAAGTCCTTACTTCACAGAGATATTATATATCATATTAAAAAGAAAATTGTGTAAGAGCTTAGCCCAATGTTTGATACAATATAGATGCCTAATACACCTTAGCTATTGTTATCACTATTAACACTTAGAAATCAGTTTATTCATCTCTAAATTGGGTTAATTATGCACACACACTGGGTGTGTGAGAGGATTGAATAAGATAATGCTTATAAAAGTGACATGTGAGCCCTAATGTTCTCTGAAAAAGTGAAATCACCTTTCATATAAATTTTTTAAAATTCTATGAGCACTTCTATAGTTCTTATTGTGTAGCAATATTAACTCATTTAATCTTTGTAGCAACCCTATTGAGGTAGGTACTATTATTGTCCCCATTTTATAGACAAGGCAGCTGGAGTTCAGGAAGGATAACTTACCCAACATCATATAACTAGTTTGTGGTAAATCCAGGCTTTTAGCTCAGACAGTCTGACCCTTAGAGTTTGCATTCTTAACCACTATGCTATGCAGATTGTCATTTCTTTTGCTAGTACATCATCTTAATTTATGTATTCTAACACCTTCTCCAGGATTCAAGAGGAGGCATTAGACCAGGGTCCTAGAATATTCCAGGATTTGGTGACAATTTAATGGTATCCCTCTCTATACAACTTAACATAGTGCCTTTCTTGAGTTTATATAAATGTTTATACCTTCTCTTTTCTTCTCACATTGAAGGAGACTTCCCTCTTTTGTATATCATTCTGCTACTTCCCTTACGTAAAATTATGAAGAAGTCCTCTAATATTTCTTCTTTTTCTGAATCTTCCCCAGACCTGGACATAGTGGTCCACGTGTGATACTGGATAATGATTATACACAAGAAATGGAGCATAATGTTTTCCATTTTGTTTCCAGTCCCATTTCTGAAAATGACCAGCCTTTGGTCAGTAATTTGAGAGGCTGAGCTATTAGGTAGCCTGCCTTTAACACAACTGGTACTCTCACACCTGTCCCTGGGCAAACTATTAAAATAGGACTCTGCAGTGATTTAAGGGGAGTCTAGAAATAATTTGCTTCTCTTATACTTTTCCTTTTGTTTTCTTCAGTTAGATCTAGATTATTATTATTTTCTCAGTGATAAATAATTGATAAATAAGTGATAAATGATAAATAACTTCTGGAAAGGTGCCAATAGATACATAATAACTATTGCAATTTATAAGAAATACTGTGAAAATTAAGTTTCTGACTTACCTAAAATTTTAAAACATGAACTAAATTTTGGCAAATTTTCCCTCAAATGCTAGCTTTCGAAATCTATCTACAGTTTAGCTCTTCTCGCAGTGGATTCCTCCTTTAGTTGACAAATTGGCAAATATGTGAGGCAATCATGGCTATAAGTAACAAAGCTATCGATACTTTCTCTTTTAAGCCTGTTAAGAAGCACTAGTGTTTTAACCATTTCTCTTTTAGAAAATTAGGAAATGTGACTATATGTTCACGTAAGTTTTAAAGGAATAACCAGAATAAAATAAAAGCAGCAAGAAAATGGTTAAAACGCAGACAAACACAAACACATAACAGCAGTTTGGTGGGCTGAAATGATATCTCACATTTCTCTGAGGATCTGTTTTTCATCATTTTTTTTCCTCTGTTCTTCAGTTGCATAAGCACTATTGATCTATGTTCAAGTTTAATGATTCTTTTTTCTCTACCTCAAACCTACTGTTGAATTCCTCTAGTGACTTTTAAAAAATTCAATTATACTTTTCTTTTTTTAGTATTTTGTTATTTCAATAGCTTTTGGTGTATACAAGTGGCTTTTGGTTGAAAGGGTGAATTATATAGGGGCAAATTCTGAGATTTTAGTGCACCTGTCACCTGAGTAGTGTATGTTGTACTCAGTATGTATTTTTTTTTACCACACATACCCCTTCCCAACCTCCCCGTTATGAGTCTCCAAAGTCCATTATATCACTCTGTATGTATGCCTTGCATACTCACAGCTTAACTTCCACTTATAAGTGGAAACATACAGTATTTGGTTTTCCATTCCTGAGTTACTTCCCTCAGAATAATGGCCTCGAGTTTCAGCACCGTTGCTGCAAAAGACATTATTACATTCCTTTTTTATGGCTGAGTACTATTGCATGATGTATATATACCACATTTTCTTTATCCATTTCGATTAATGGGCACTTAATGGTTGGTTCTATATCTTTGCAATTGTGAATTGTGCTGCAATAAACACACATGTGCATGTGTCTCTTTGGTATAATGACTTATTTTCCTTTGGGTAGACACCCAGTAGTGAGATTGCTGAATTGAATGGTAGATCTACTTTTAGTTCTTTAAGAAATTTCCATACTGTTTTCCATAGAGGTTCTACTAACTTATGTTCCCACCAACAGTGTATAAGTATTCCTCTTTCACCATATCCACACCAACATCTATTGTGTTTTGACTTTTTAATAATGGGATTTTTGCAAGAATAAAGTGGCATATCACTGTGGTTTTAATTTGAATTTTCCTGATGATTAGTGATGTTGACCATTTTTCATGTTTGCTGGCCACTTGAATGTCTCCTTCTGAGAAAAGTCTGTTCATGTCCTTTGCCCACTTTTGATGGGACTATTAGTCCTTTTTCAGATGCATAGTCTGAAAATATTTTCTCCCATTCTGTGGATTGTCTGTTTACTCTGATGATTGTTTCTTTTGCTGTACAGAAACTATTTAATTTAATCAGGTCCCATTTATTTATTTTTGTTTCTGTTTCATGTGCTTTGGGGGTGTCAGTCATGAATTCTTTGCCTAAGCCAATGTCCAGAAGAGTTTTTCCAATGTTATCTTCTAGTATTTTTATGGTTTCATGTCTTAGATTTAAGTCTTTGATCCACCTTGAGTTAACTTTTCTATAAGATGAGAGATAGGGATCCAGTTTCATTCTTCTACTTGTGGCTAGCCAGTTTTCCCAACACCATTGATCAAATAGAGTGTACTTTCCTCAATTTATGCTTTTGTGTGCTTTGTCAAAGATCAGTTAGTTGTAAGTATTTGGCTTTATTTTGGGATTCTCTATTCTGTTGTATTGGTCTATGTGCCTACTTTTTTTCCACCGGAACCATGAAGTTTTGGTAACTATAGCCTTGTAGTATAACTTGATGTCCGATAATGTGCTGCCTCTAGATTTATTCTTTTTGCTTAAGATTAATTTGGCAATTTGGGCTCTTTTTTGGTTCCATATGAATTTTAGGATTTTTTTTCTAATTCTGTGAAAAACAATGTTGGTATTTTGAACAGGATTGCATTGAATCTGCAGATTGCTTCGGGGAGTATGGTCATTTTCACAATATTGATTATTGCAATCCATGAGTATAAGATGTGTTTCCATTTGTTTGTATCATGTATGATTTTTTTCAGCAGTGTTTTGTAGTTCCTCTTCTATAGATCTTTCATCTCCTTGGTTAAGTATATTCCTAGATATTTTATTTGTTTTGCAGTTGTTGTAAAAGAGATTGAGTTCTTTATTTGATTCTCAGCTTGATCATTGGTGCTGTACAACGGTGCTATCGATTTGTTTACCTTGATTTTGTAACCGGAGAGTTTACTGAATTTATTTATCAAATCTGGGAGTCTTTTGGAAGAGTCTTTAGGGTTTTCTAGGTATACGATCATATCATCAGCGAACAGTGATAGTCTGACTTCCTTTTTTTCCGATTTGGATGCCCCTTTATTTCTTTCTCTTGCCTGATTGCTCTGGCTAGAACTTCCAGTATTGTGTTGAATAGAAGTGATGAAAGTGGGCATTCTTGTATTGCTCCATTTCTCAAGGGGAATGCTTTCAACTTGTCCCCATTCAGTCTGATGTTGGCTGTGGGTTTGTCATATATGGCTTTTCTTAATTTGAGGTAAGTCCTTTTTATGCCTAGTTTGTTTTGTCATAAAGGGATGCTGGATTTTAGTAAATGCTTTCTCTGCATGTATTGAGATGATTATATGGTTTTTGTTTTTAATTCTGTTTATGTGATGTATCACATTTTTTGGCTTGTGTATGTTAAACCATCCCTGCATCCCTGGGATGAAACAAAATTGATAATGGCATATTATCTTTTTCATATGCTATTGGATCCAGCTACCTAGCATTTTGTTGAGAATTTTTGCATCTATGTTCATAAAGGATATTGATCTGTAGCTTTCTTTTTTTGTTATGTCCTTTCCTGGTTTTGGTATCAGGGTGATACTGACTTTATAGAATGATTTAGGGAGCAATCCCCTTTTCTCAACATTTTGGAATAGTTTCAGTAGAATTGGTTTCAGTTCTTCTTTGAATGTCTGGTAGAATTCAGCTGTAAAACTATCTGGCCCTTGGCTTTAAAAGAAAATTATTACCCATTCAATCTCACTGCTTGTTATTGGTGTGTTCAGAATTTCTGTTTCTTCCTGATTTCATATAGGAGGGTTGTGTATTTCCAGGAATTTATCCATTTCCTCTAGGTTTTCTAGTTTATGTACATAGAGGTGTTCATAGTAGTCTCAAACAAGCCCTGTTGTGTAGGTTGTAATGTCTCCAGTTTCATTTCTAATTGAGCTTATTCGAATCTTCTCTTTTCTTATCTTGGTAAATCTAGCTAATGGTATACCAATTTTGTTTATATTTTCAAAGAACAAGCTTTTTGTTTCATTGATCTTTTGTATTTTTGTTTGCTTGCTTCAATTTCATTTAGTTCTGCTCAGATATTTGTTATTTCTTTTGTTCTGCTAAAGTTCAGGTTTAGTTTGTTCTTGTTTCTCTAGTTCCTTGAGGTGTGACATTAGATTGTAGATTTGTAATCTTTCAGACCTTTTGATGTAGGCCTTTAGCACTATAAACTTTCCTCATAGCACTGCTTTTGCTGTATCTCAGTGGTATTGATAACTTGTGTCACTATTATCATTCATTTTAAAGAAATATTTAATTTCCATCTTGATATCATTGATAATCCAAAAATCATTCAGGACTAGATTGTTAAATTTCCTTGTGTTTGTATAGTTTTGGAGATTCATTTCGGAGTTAATTTCTAGTTTTATTCCATTGTGGTCTGAGAAGATACTTGATATTATTTTTATTTTCTTAAATGTATTGAGACTTGTTTTGTGGCCTATCACATGGTCAATCTTGGAAAATATTCCATGTACTGATGCATAGAATATATATTCTGCATTTCTTGGGTAGAATGTTCTATAAATATCTTTTAGGTCCCTTTGTTCTAGAGTGTAGTTTAAGTCCATTGTTTCTTTGTTGACTTTCTCTCTTGGTGATCTGTCAGGAAGTTTATATTTTTTGGATCCACATTCAGCCAGGAACTAGTAGTTTAGAAGTTTCCACTCAGTTTCCAAGACAGCACAGCCCTGGGTATGCCCCTAGTCGTACAGGTTTCTAGGGATGACTGTGATATTATTTTTAGGCCTGATTTCTTGGGAGTTGCTCTTGGGTCAGAGCAGCTTATTGTTTAGCATTTGGCCAGAGGTGTGTTTAAGCCCTTTATGCCAGTGAGGCTTCCACTTTGTGTTGAGAGATCTGTGTGTGGTTTGGGGAATGCTTTCAGGTATTCATCATGTTCTGTTCTGATTGCTCCTGAGTGAGTAAAACCTATCATGTGCTTGCAGCTTTCCCAGCCCAACAGATTTGACTGTGATGCTAGGAGGGCTCTTCTTAACTATCTCTTTCTCTGATTCTTTCTATTCAACTTCCAGATACTCTGCTATTTTGCTCATGTCATAGAGTTACCAACTTCTTCTTAATTGGTCTCCACCAAGATTGCCACTGTTTTCTATAACACTCTTAGGCATGGAGTTCTTCATACTCTGTTTCATATTTAGTCTGTGGAGCTCTTCACCCTTATGGCCTGACTTTCTCCCTGGGACGAATCCCTATGACACTGGTCTAGAACTAGGGCCAGGGACCAAGGTTTTTTGGAGTGACAAACACACTCTATGAGATTGGCACAGGAGGGAGGGTGGAAACCCCTGGTCTTCTTAGCTTTCTCCACCTGGTGTGGAATCTCTGCCCTAAGAGCAACCTGGGGCAGAGATAATTCAGGTCAGGATTCTTGGTTTGCCACACCTGGGGTAGAGCTTCCATCCTACAAGGCAAGGGGGCTTGGTCAGAGACCCAGTTATCTTGGCCATACCTGCCTAGAATAGACCTTCTGCAACATGGTGTTGGGGTAATAAGAAACATCAGCATCCTGACCCTCTTGGTGTGAAATCATAGCCCCAGACAGGGAGCTTCCATAACACGAAGCTGGGAGGGGTAGATAAGACTTTCATTGTTCCCACCAAAATTTAGTAAATTTACTTGAGTGAATGTTTCTCCATTTGCTGTATGCCCTTAGGACAATATTCACTTTAAATGATTGTTTTATATAATTTTCAGCAGCTCAATTATTGTTTTGCTAGAAAGAGCATCTGCTGAGCTACTTATTCCATAATTTCAGAAGTTCTCTCTACCTTCATTTTTTTATTAGAGGGAGAAACTGAAGCCCAGAGAAATTATGAATTGCCTGTAGCATTAAAGAGGCTGAGACCAAAACCCAAATTCAATATTCTTTTCCATTATTCCCGGTGCTTCAAGTAAAATGGTCACTGGTTTACATTTCTGCTTGTGTCATAGCTGAGTAGATGTGAACCAAGTAAAGGGTTAAAATTATGGATAGATCCAATAATTCAAGTTCAAAATTGATTCATTAAAGCAATGTGTTGTCAAGTGACCTTACTGTGTCCTTGATGCTTTTACTTTTGTGCTTCACTGATCCTCCTTTTCCCTAATTTGTCTCTCCCCCAACTGTTACATATACTATAGGGGGTCCTTGGGCAGTGATGAAATTTCCACAACAATTATTTTACTGAGAAATCACACATAACTTTGAGGCTGTTTGGTGAGTATTGGCTTATCACATTTTGAACAGGTGGGCTGGTGCAGGAAATAGAATCCAGACTTTGACATCAAACTTAGTTTCAGATTATAACTTGACCACTTCCTAGTTCGGTGTTCTCAGGGCATGTTAGACAATCTGTATTAGTCTCAGTTTCTGAATCTGCAAAATGGGCATAATAAAACTTGGCAGGGTGTTGTAAGGAGTCAGTGTAGTCAGTTGGGTATAGAATCTGGCATGGAACAGGGACTCAGTTTGTAGCGGCTTCTTTTAATCTCTGTGCCATTGCTGTTAGAGAGAAGTTGGTTACTAGGTTTCACTTACTGCTCTTTTTTTTTTTTTTTTTTTTTTTTTGCAGATTGTTGCTTACTTTCTTATTCCCTGATGATATCTCTTAGATGTAATGTTGTTCAATTGACGCACATCCTTCACACTTCACATAATATCGTGCTTTACCTAATGTTAAATTTAGTACTTTACATAATAATAAAAGAGTGGAACTGCCTTGGGGGTAAATAGAGTCTAGATATCGGGTCATTTTTGTCCTAGTTTGTGAATTTAGGGTTTCTACTTTCATCTAGCTTCTTGCCTGTTTTTGTGACTGTCCCCTTAACCTCTGTTATCAGAGCATCTAGAAATAATGAAGAATTCACTAAATTAGTAGTCTGGAGTTCAAAGGGCAATTGCTTTATGTAAGTGTTTTAAAAGCTTATCCTCCAAAACGTAAGCAATCCAGTAAATCTGTCCAATCTAAGTGTGTTATGATTGGGATGGATTAACCTCATTCCACTAAAAGAGAAATGCAGAACTCTATGTTGCAGCCAAGGTGCACTGGTTAATGTCCATCATGGATTGACAAAGTGGTTGTTTGGTTGTAAGCTGACAGTTTGCTTTCCAAGCTCAGAATTTGTTCATGAAATTGGTATGTGCCTTAGAGTCTGCTTAGAGTGAATAAAGGATATGTGCGTATGTGTTTGCTTTGGGAGGAGGGGACTGAATGTGGCCTTGCAAGTTTGTAGAAAGGTCATGATGAGTCACCAAAGATCATAATGATAAAGAATTATGTTGTGCTTATAATGTTGAGGCCCTATTCTAAGTGCTTCATATGTTAATTAATTCACTGAATGCTGACAACATCTCTGTGAGGTAGTTATGATTATTATTCACATTTTACAGATGAGGATACTGAGGCATAGAAAAGTTAAATGACTTGCCCATGATCAAACAGGATTGGCACACAAACTAAAATGGGCCAGCTTCAAATTTGATGCTGCCAATTACTATGCTGCCTCTTGCATAATGATGTGGTGTCAGAAGCATTCAAATGGCTTTCATTACCCTTAAAGCCATATTTTTCAGCTAAGTAGCCTCAGCAGAGGCTTCCCTGTGAGCAAGCAGCAGTGTACTGCTCTTCTCAAGCCTTGTCATTGATGGTGGCAGTCTGGCTCGACAGAATATCTCCCAGTCAATGCTGGGAGGGTTCTGCTCTCCACCTCAGCAGGAGAATATGTAGGTCTGGCTCTAGGGCCTCTCATCATCAGCTCCAGAGATCAGCATAGAGGCCACTGTGAAGGGTTGTTGATAGAGAAGTTGCAGCAGATATGGTTTGATTCTTGAGAGATCTCTTGGAGATTGTACATGGATATTTCAAGGCAAGGAGCGGAGGCTGTTATCTTAGAAGCTTCCCAGTGCAACACCGTAGTGACATCCATGAGGAAGGGAGCAGAGAAACAATATCGCCAGGGCCCAGCGGGACTGCTCTAAGGCCATGATAAGTGAGAGAGCAGCTGGCTCTCTTACTAGAATCTGGAAAAAATGTAACCATGAAAGTGAGATTCTTGAACAACATTTCCATCTGAACTGTACCTTAGGGAGAATTCATATGCCAGGTGGCCTCAAACACAAAATATGGCTGCTGACAGCATTAGGTGTTGTCTATTATCTTAGTGCATTTTCTGCTGCTATAACAGAATACCACAGACAGGGTAACTTATAAAGAACAAAAGTTTAATTGGCTCATGGGCTTGGAGGGTGAGAAGTCCAAGAGTGTGGCGCTGGCATCTGGCAAGGGTCACCCCATAGCAGAAGGGCAGAAGGTGAAAGCAAATGCAGGAGACAGAGAAAAAATAGTGGTTGAACTTATTTATTTATTTTTTTCGGGAGACCACTCCCACAATAACAGCATTAATCCACTGGTGAGGGCAGAGCCTTCATGCCTAATCACTTCTTAAAGGTTCTGCCTCTTAATAGTGTTATAATGGCAATTAAGATTCCAACATATGAGCTTTTGGGGGATACAGTCAAACCATAGCACCTACATGAATGGGTCTGTAAGCATAGGATACATTCTCTTTGTGTTGAATTTATTCCCAAAGCTAGTCGCTCATTTGTTACTTTTCAAAGTATTTTTTTGATGTAATGTAGGCCCCTGAAATGAATAACTAACCAAATGATTAACCACAGGACTCAACATCAACATAGGCACATTATGATGCTTTGTAACATCTCTCAATGAGAGATTTTGTCTGACATTTTCCCTATTGCAGGAGGGCTGGAGAAGAAAAAATACTCAGAAAATCTGTCCTAAATGCAATAATCAGCAATTGTACTAAAACAATTTAAGAAGAGGTATTTTCTACCTCTATCCTCAGCCTCATAGGAGACATTTGTTCTTTTGTCTCCCCAATGGGGAGCATCTTTCCTAAGAGGATATGATATCTTACGTCTTTAGGAGAAAGGGAGAAAAAAAATATGTAATAAGCTAGAGTTACACATATCTAAGATGTTATTCTCAGTTGTTAATTCAATCAACGGACTTTCCAGCTTTTTGTCTGGAAATTCAATCCAGCTTTTTGTCTAATCGAACGAAGGCATTTGATACCTTGTCTATATTCAAATTGATTTACTCTTACAAACTAACAGGCGCAAATGACTGCTCAAAATGGATTGATTGATACCATACCCTAGAGTCTGCTAACTCTTAAGATCCCCTGCAGTGGAATTCCAAAGGGTATAAAAAGGAAGTAAAGGAGCTGTTGCAACTCCTGCCCTACAGAGGAGGAGAAAGAGCCCACTTTCACTCGGCTCTGTGTTGCCAGGACCAAAAACGACCTTGTTTATGTTCTCTTGCTTCCATTGCCTGCATCCTATTCTTTATGTCCCTATGCCTCCTTCTCTTCTTCTGTTTCCTTTCTTTCCCTTTTCTCTACTGTCCTGTTTTGTCCTCTTGATTTTCTTCTTTTCCCTTGACTTTTCATTTTGACTTTTCCCTTATTGTCATGACAAAATTCAATTTGCGTTTTTCTAGTGGGTAACAATGCTGAACATATTTTCATGGCTTATTTGTCATCCTTTTGTCCTGTTTGCCCATCTTTGGATTGGGTTGTTTGTTTTCTTTTGGTGGAGCTTGAGATATATAGATATAGGTATATATTATGGATATAAGTCCCTTGGCAAGTTATTTCATTTACAATTATTTCCTTACCATCTGTGGATTTCATTTTAATTCTCTTAACATCTTATTTTAGGGCCGGGCGTAGTGGCTCACTCCTGTAATCCCAACACTTTGGGTGGCCAAGGTGGACGGATCACTTGACTTCAGGAATTCAAGACCAGCCTGGCCTACATGGTAAAACCCCGTCTCTACTAAAAATACAAAAATTAGCCCAGCGTGGTAGCACATGCCTATAATCCCAGCTACTTGGGAGGCTGTCATGAGAATCGCCTGAACCCAGCAGGTGTAGGTTGTAGTGATTCGAGATCGTGCCACTGCACTCCAGCCTGGGTGACAGAGTGAGACTCTGCCTCAAAAAAAAAAAAAAAAAAAAAAAGAGTTTATTTTGAAAAGCAGAAGTAGGCCAGGCGGTGGCTCACACCTGTAATCCCAACACTCTGGGAGGCCAAGGCGGGTGGATCACGAGGTCAGGAGATCGAGACCGTCCTGGCTAACACGGTGAAACCCCGTCTCTACTAAAAATACAAAAAAATTAGCCGGGCGTGGTGGTGGGTGCCTGTAGTCCCAGCTACTCGGAAGGCTGAGGCAGGAGAATGCTGTGAACCTGGGAGGCGGAGTTTGCAGGGAGCCAAGATCGCGCCACTGCACTCCAGCCTGGGTGACAGAGCGAGACTCTAGAAAAAAGAAAAGCAAAAGTTTTAGATTTCTGCGAAGTCTGATTTATGTAATTTGTTATTTTATGGCTTATGCTTTTTGGTGTTGTACCTGGAAATCTTTGCCTAACCAAGGTCTCAATGAATTTCTCCTATATTTCCTGATGAAAGTTTTATAGTTTTAGGTTTTACAATCATGTCAATGAGTTATTTCGAGTTATTTTTTGTGTATGGTGCAAGGTATGAATAAAAGTTCATTTTTTGCATATAGATATCCAATTGTTCCAGCTCCATTTATGGAAAAGTCTATTATTTATCCAGTGAATTGCCTTTGCAACTCTGTCAACAATCAGTTGAACATATGTGTAAGTATATTTCTGGACACTCTGTTATGCTCTATCAGTTTATTTGTCTGTCTTTATGCCAATACCACACTTTTTAGCTCATGGTAGGTTTATATTAAAACTTTAAAACAGGTAGTGTTAACACTCCAACTTTGTTCTTCTTTTTAAAAGTTATTTTGAATATTCTAGGTCCTGTGCAATGTCATGTGTATTGTAAAGCAGCTTGTCAAACACTACACAAAGTCTGCTGGGATTTTGACTGGGATCACACTAAATCCACAGACAAATTTTGAGATATTTGACATCTTAACAAAATAAAGTCTTCTAATTCATGAATATATCTCCCCATGTATCTAGATCTTCTTTAATTTTGCTCAGCAATATTTTCTATTTCAGTGTGAGATTTTAAAAAAAATTGTGGGTATGTAGTAGGTGTATGTATTTGTGGGTTACATGAAATGTTTTGATATAGGCATGCAATGCATAATAATTACATCATGGAGAATGGGGTATCCATCCCCTCAAGCATTTATCCTTTGAGTTATAAACAGTCCAGTTACACTCTTTTTGTGATTTGACAATGTACAGTTCATTTTGTTTACTGTAGTCACCCTGTTGTGTTACCAAATACTAGGTCTTATTCATTCTTTCTAACTATGGAGTTGGTGGGGCAAGAAAGGAGGGTTATTGGGTTCCATGTTATATTATCCCTAAGTATTTTGTATTTTTGATGCTGACATATGTGGCATTTAAAAGTTTTAATCTCATATTATTTGCTACTGATATATAGAAAGCTACTTGTTTTGTATATTGATTTTGTATTCTGAATTCTTAACAATCTCACTTATCAGCTCCAGTAGCTTTTGTAGATTCCATTACATTTTCTACATAAATGATTATGTCATAGGAAAATAAAGACAGTTTGCTTCCTCCTTTCTAATATGTACACATTTAATGTCCTTTTCTTGCTTATTGCACTGAAGAGAACTTCCAGTGCAATATTGAATAGAAGTGATAAGTGTACATATTTTGCATTCTTCCTGGTCATAGGAATAAATATTCAGTCTCTCACCATCAATTATGATGTTAGCTGTAGGTTTTTGACGTATGCCCTTTTTCAGGTTGAGGAAGTTCCTTTCTATTCTTAGTTTGATCATTGTTTCAATGAAGAATGGATGTTGGATTTTGGCAAAAGCTTTTTCTGAATATTTTGAAATGATAATACGATATTTCATTTTTCAATAGGGTGAATTACATCAGGTATTATTGTCACCCAGGCTGGAGTGCAATGGCGCGATCTAGGCTCACTGCAACATTCACCCCCCAGGTTCAAGTGATTCTCCCACTTAGCCTCCCGAGTAGCTGTGATTCAGGCACCCGCCATAATGCCCAGCTAATTTTTGTATTTTTATAGAGACAGTGTTTCGCCATGTTGGCCATCATGGTCTTGAACTCCTAACCTAAGGTGATCCGCCTGCCTTGGCCTCCCAAAGTGCTGGGATTACAAGTGTGAGCCACTGCCCCCAGTCTTAATTTTTAAATTTTAAACTAATTTTGCATTTCTGGGATAAATTCCACTTGGTCATGATGTAACATCCTTTTAAAAATAAACATATTGTTGGATTTAATTTGCTAATATTTTATACGTTTATATTTATATTCATGAGAGATACTGACTTGTGCATTTTTTTTTGTAATGCCTTTGTCTGATTTTGATATTAAGGCAACAATGGTCTCTTATAATTACTTGAGAAGCATTTCCTTTCTTCAATTTTATGGGGAGTTTATGTATAATTGGTACTGTTTCCTCTTTAAATGTTTGGTAAAATTCACAAGGTCTCTTTCTGGAGGGTTCTGGAGGGTTTTATTTGTGGGAAGATTTTTTTAACTAAAAGTTCAATTTATTTTATGGCTATAGGGCTATTGAGATTACGCATTTATCCTTGAAAAAGCTTTTGGTACTTTGTGGATTTAAGGGACTTGTTTACTTCATCTTACCTGTCAAATTTATTGAAATAAAATTGTTCATAATGTTTTCTTATTATGCTACTATTATATGTAGTGATATCATCTTTAGTAATATCATCTCATTCTCTATATTAATAATTTTTGTCTTGTTTCTTTTTTTCCTAATCAGTCTGGCTAGAGATTTGTCAATTTTATATTCTCACAGAACCAGGTTTAGGTTGCATCCACTATTTTCCCCATTGGTTTTCTGTTTTCTATTTTATTGATTGAAACTTGTATCTTTATTATTTCCTTTCTTCTATCTACTTTGTTTTAATTTGTTCTTTTTTCTAGTTTCTTAAGCTGGAACCTAAGGGCATTGACTTGACACCTTCCCTCTTGTCTAATGTGTGCATTTAGTGCAATAAGCATCCCCTTATTTTTTAGTGGCATCCCACAAATTTTGATATGTAGTGTTTTTATTTTCTTTCAGTTAAAAATAGTTTCAAATTTCTCTTTTGAATTTAAAGAATAATTTATACCAAAGTCCTCATTGTAGTCCATTTGGGCTGCTCCAGCAAAAAGACCATAGACTTGGTATCTTAAAAACAATAGAAAATTGTTTCCTATAGTTCTGGAAGCTGGGATCAAGTTACCCACAGAATTAGTGTCTGGTGAGGGCCTGCTTCCTGGCTTACAGATGGCAGTCTTCTTGCTGTGTCTTAACATGGTGGAAAGCGTCAAGGGAGCTCGTCCCTTTTATCAGAGCACAAATCCTATTATGAGAGCTCTGCCCTAATCACCTCCCAAAAGCACCACTTCCAAATACCCTCACGTTGTGGGTTAGGTTGTGGCATATGAATTCTGGGAAGACACAAACATTCAGTGTATAATAGTTCACCTGTAAGAGAAGCATAAGATAACAAAACAGGCAGTGTCTTCAAAATATACAAATAGAAGTTTCACAATGGTGCTAGGTCAGGGGTCTAAAGTTCGATCTAATCCCATCATTTCTTTGCTCAGAAAACTTCTGTGATATCCCAATGCCTCTGAAATAAAGCTCGAATTAATTTTGCTTCAAAAATTTGAGCCTCTTGAGATCTGGCACCAGCTCAGCTTTCTAGCCTTACTTCCCACAAGTCATGCTCACTTGACTAAACTGTTTTAGCTAAATAGTCCCTTCATGTGCCCTGTGATTTTCCATGTTGCTTTCTTCATATTTTTCTCTCTAAATGAACTAACCCATCATCACTACTACCCAATCAAAATGCCCATCTCAAATGTCACTTTTCCCAGGAAGTGTTCCCAAATTATATTTGTCTGAGGCCATCTTTTCTTCCTCTGAATTTCTGTAGCACCTTTGTTAGTTTTCTGTTGCTTCCATAACAAATTACCACAAATTTAGTAGCTTTAAACAATACGAACTTATACCCTTACAGTTCTGTAGGTCAGAAGTCCAAGTACGCTAGGATGGTTTTGCTGCTCCAAGATTCACAAGGTTGAAATGAAGATGTTTGCCAGCTGGACTCTTAATTGGAGAATTCTCTTCCAAGATCATTCAAGTTATTGGTGGCATTCAGTTCCTTATGGTTTTAGGACTAAGGTTCCCATTTCTTGCTGGCTGTCATCTGAGGGCCTCCTTAGCTCATTAAAGCCTCTGCATTTCTTGCATGTGGGCCACTATATCACAGAGCAAACAATGACGTATCTAATCCTTATCATGCATGAGATCTCTCTGACTTTCCATTCTACTGTATCTCTCTTCTGCCAGCCAAAGTTCTCTGCTTTTAAGGGTTTATGTAATTTAATTGGTTCTACCCAGATATATCAAGATGATCTCCTATTTCAATGTCCAGGATCTTATTTACATCTGCAAAGTACATTTTTGCTATGTAAGACAACATATTCACAGGATCATTGGAGGGGCCTTTCTGCCTGCCACACAACTCTGCTTGAAACTTATTTTCTACCTTGCATTTCAGCTGTTTGCATGTATGTCTTAACTCCTTTTCTAGACTGTAAGACCCTGGAGAACAGAAAGTGCAACTTATTCGTCACTGTATTACAAAAAAGGCCTAGGACTGGTATGTAGTAAATAATCATAAGATGCTAGCTAAGGGAATGAAATATAATGATCCTCTACAAAAGCTCTGATTTACATATAGCATTCACTCTTAACTTATCGGAGAGATATCTGGGTGGCCAAAGAACTAATGAGTAAGACCTATGATGTTTATTTAGGTGAGGCAGGAACTGAAATGTGTTTTGGTCTTAATTATAAAGCAGATTATTTTGGTTTTGGGTTTTGCTCCCCATTTTATTGTTTCTGACGGCATTTCAGTTAATTATCCTGAATTTCGCAGGTATACCATAATACATACTTTAAAAATTTTTATTTATAATTTTTGTGAGTACACAGTAGGTGTATATGTTTATGGGGTATGTGAGATATTTTCACACAGGCATGCAATGGATGATAATCACTTCAGCATAAATGGGGTGTCCATCACCTCAAGCATTTATCCTTTGTGTTACAAAACATCCAATTATATTCTTCCAGTTATTTTAAAATATACAATTAAATTATTATTGACTATAGACACCCTGTTTGGCTATCAAATAGTAGGTTTTATTCATTCTTTCTATTTTTGTACCCATTAACCATCCTAATATCCTCCCCACCCCACCACCCTTCCCAGCCTCTGATAACCATCCTTCTACTATCCATGAGTTCAATTGTTCTAACTTTTAGCTCCCACAAATAAGTGAGAACACGTTGTTTGTCTTTCCATACCTGGCTTATGTCACTTAACGTAATGATCTCCAGTTCCATCCATGTTCTCGCAAATTACATAATCTCATTTTTTTTATGACTGAATAGTATTCCATTGTATGTAAGTGCCCCATTTTCTTTATTCATTTGTATGTTTTTTTTTTTTTTTAATTTATTTATTATTATTATACTGTAAGTTGTAGGGTACATATGCATAACGTGCAGGTTTGTTACATATGTATACTTGTGCCTTGTTGGTGTGCTGCACCCATCAACTCGTCATTTACATCAGGTATAACTCCCAATGCAATCCCTCCCCCCGCCCCCCTCCCCA
>NC_037689.1:130065355-130182499 GCF_003255815.1 Theropithecus gelada
GGGCGCCCCTCCCCCAGCCTCGCTGCTGCCTTGCCGGTAGATCACAGACTGCTGTAATAGCAATGAGGGAGGCTCCGTGGGTGTGGGACCCTCCCGGCCAGGTGTGGGATATGATCTCCTGGTGTGCCTGCTTGCTCAAAGCGCAGTATTGGGGTGGGAGTTACCCGATTCTCCAGGTGTTGTGTGTCTCAGTTCCCCTGGCTAGGAAAAGGGATTCCCTTCCCCCTTGCGCTTCTCAGGTGAGGCAATGCCTCGCCCTGCTTCAGCTCTCGCTGGTCGGGCTGCAGCAGCTGACCAGTACCGATCGTCCGGCACTCCCCAGTGAGATGAACCCAGTACCTCAGTTGAAAATGCCGAAATCACCGGTCTTCTGTGTCGCTGGCGCTGGGAGTTGAAGACTGGAGCTGCTCCTATTCGGCCATCTTGCTCTATTCATTTGTATGTTGATGGACACTTAGATTGCTTCCAAATCTTGGCTATTGTGAATAGTTTTGCAATAAATGGGAGTGCAGATATCTCTTTGATATACTAATTACCTTTATTTAGGGTATATACCTAGAAGTAGGATTGCTGGATCAGATGGTAATGCTATTTTTAGTTTTTTGGAAGCTCCAAACTGTTTACCTTAGCAGCTGTACTAATTTACCTTCCCACCAACAGTGTACGAGGGTTCTCTTTTCTCCACATCTTCACCAGCATTTGTTGTTGCCTTTCGGATGTAAGCCATTTTTACTGCGGTGAGATTATATCTCATTGTGGTAATGAAAACAACCCCATTCTTTGGATTGTCTCTTCACTTTGTTGATTGTTTCCTTAGCTGTGCAAAGGAGTTAGTTGTGGGAAGATTTTAGGACTCCTTTAAATAGAACATTCCCAAGACAGTACTCTAAGTGTTTTTTCAATAAAACCTTAATAGATGGTCTCTGACTCCATGTGTGGAAGATACCATCATAGGTGAGGAAATTGACACAAGTGTAACAAAGAGTTTTGAAAGTTCTAGCTTATAGCTTACTGATTCCAGGCACCAGTGGGCAATAAAAAAGCTAGGCCTTCTGATTTCACTATCATTGATTTTGATTCGTGTATTTTAGGACTGCTCTAAGAGGAAGAAGAGTGTTCCTGAATAAATTATTAGATTTCTCCAGGATGAAAGGAAAAATCCTAATGGGCAATATAACTGTTTTCTTTCAGAAATTTAGATTTCCGGTAAAAGTGATTTTATGCTAAGGTAACCAAAGACTCTGATATTTTTATTAAAAATTGTATATATACATATACATACATATATACATGTATGTATGATTTGCAATATAAAAATACCAAATTCCAGGCTCCTTAATATGCCTTAACAGTTCCAGTAGTATTAGACATCATGATGTGCAGTAAACATAATACAGAGGATATTTATGTCTCATTTTATTTTATGTCATCACATCCTGTTTACATTATTCTTTGATGTTCTCATAAGATATAGACTATTTTCAAATACTCTTGTCAATGGCATTTTGTAAAGGAAAAGCCAACATTCTAGGAAATCACCATTGTATTTGGAGTTGTAAGAATGTTATAATATGTTATGACTATTTGCTTCATATACAAAAACTTCTGTATCTTTTTTTTTCTTTTTAAAAAAATTTTTAAAATTATACTATAAGTTCTAGGGTACATGTGCACAACGTGCAGGTTTGTTACATATGTATACATGTGCCATGTTGGTGTGCTGCACCCATTAACTCATCATTTACATTAGGTATATCTCCTAATGCTATCCCTCCCACCTCCCCCCACCCCACGACAGGCCCCAGTGTGTGATGTTCCCCTTCCTGTGTCCAAGTGTTCTCATTGTTCAATTTCCACCTATAAGTGAGAATGTGCAGTGTCTGGTTTTCTGTTCTTGTGATAGTTTGCTGAGAATGATGGTTTCCAGCTGCATCCATGTCCCTACAAAGGACATGAACTCATCCTTTTTTTATGGCTGCATAGTATTCCATGGTGTATCTGTGCCACGTTTTCTTAATCCAGTCTGTCATTGATGGACATTTGGGTTGATTCCAAGTCTTTGTTATTGTGAATAGTGCCACAATAAACATACGCATGCACGTGTCTTTATAGCAGCATGATTAATAATCCTTTGGGTATATACCTAGTAATGGGATGGCTGGGTCAAATGGTATTTCTAGTTCTAGATCCTTGAGGAATCGCCACACTGTCTTCCACAATGGTCAAACTAGTTCACAGTCCCACCGACAGTGTAAAAGTGTTCCGATTTCTCCACATCCTCTCCAGCACCTGTTGTTTCCTGACTTTGGAATGATCACCATTCTAACTGGTGTGAGATGGTAACTCATTGTAGTTTTGATTTCCATTTCTCTGATGGCCAGTGATGATGAGCATTTTTTCATATGTCTGTTGGCTGCATAAATGTCTTCTTTTGAGAAGTGTCTGTTAATATCCTTTGACCACTTTTTGGTGGGGTTGTTTGTTTTTTTCTTGTAAATTTGTTTGAGTTCTTTGTATGTTCTGGATATTAGCCCTTTGTCAGATGAGTAGATTGCAAAAATTTTCTCCCATTCTGTAGGTTGCCTGTTCACTCTGATGGTAGTTTCTTTTGCTGTACAGAAGCTCTTTAGTTTAATTAGATCCCATTTGTCAATTTTGGCTTTTGTTGCCGTTGCTTTTGGTGTTTTAGACATGAAGTCTTTGCCCATGCCTATGTCCTGAATGCTATTGCCTAGGTTTTCTTCTAGGGTTTTTATGGTTTTAAGTCTAACATTTAAGTGTCTAATCCATCTTGAATTAATTTTTGTATAAGTTGTAAAGAAGGGATCCAGTTTTGACTTTCTACATATGGCTAGCTGGTTATCCCAGCACCATTTATTAAATAGGGAATCCTTTCCCCATTTCTTGTTTTTGTCAGGTTTGTCAAAGATCAGATGGCTGTAGATGTGTGGTATTATTTCTGAGGGCTCTATTCTGTTCCATTGGTCTATATCTCTGTTTTGGTACCAGTACCATGCTGTTTTGGTTACTGTAGCCTTGTAGTATAGTTTGAAGTCAGGTAGAGCATGATGCCTCCAGCTTTGTTCTTTTGGCTTAGGATTGTCTTGGCAATGCGGGGTCTTTTTTGGTTCCATATGAACTTTAAAGTAGTTTTTTCCAATTCTGTGAAGAAAGTCATTGGCAGCTTAATGGAGATGGCATTGAATCTATAAATAACCTTGGGCAGTATGGCCATTTTCACGATATTGACTCTTCCTATCCATGAGCATGGAATGTTCTTCCATTTTTTTGTGTTCTCTTTTATTTCGTTGAGCCATGGTTTGTAGTTCTCCTTGAAGAGGTCCTTTACATCCCTTGTAAGTTGGATTCCTAGGTATTTTATTCTCTTTGAAGCAATTGTGAATGGGAGTTCATTCATGATTTGGCTCTCTGTTTGTCTATTATTGGTGTATACAAATGCTTGTGATTTTTGCACATTGATTTTATATCCTGAGACTTTGGTGAAATTGCTTATCAGCCTAAGGAGATTTTGGGCTGAGACGACGGGGTTTTCTAAATATACGGTCATGTCATCTGCAAACAGAGACAATTTGACTTCCTCTAATTGAATACCCTTGATTTCTTTCTCCTGGCTGATTGCCCTGGCCAGAGCTTCCAACACTATGTTGAATAGGAGTGGTGAGAGAGGGCATCCTTTTCTTGTGCCAGTTCTCAGAGGGAATGCTTCCAGTTTTTGCAGATTCAGTATGATATTGGCTGTGGGTTTGTCAAAATAGCTCTTATAATTTTGAGATATGATCCGTCAATACCGAATTTATTGAGAGTTTTTAGCATGAAGGGCTGTTGAATTTTGTCAAAGGGCTTTTCTGCATCTATTGAGATAATCATGTGGTTTTTGTCTTTGGTTCTGTTTATATGCTGGATTACATTTATTGATTTGCGTATGTTGAACCAGCCTTGCATCCCAGGGATGAAGCCCACTTGATCATGGTGGATAAACTTTTTGATGTGCTGCTGGATTGGGTTTGCCAGTATTTTATTGAGGATTTTTGCATCGATGTTCATCAGGGATATTGGTTTAAAATTCTCTTTTTTTATTGTGTCTCTGCCAAGCTTTGGTATCAGGATGATGTTGGCCTCATAAAATGAATTAGGGAGGATTCCCTCTTTTCCTATTGATTGGAATAGTTTCAGAAGCAATGGTACCAGCTCCTCCTTGTACTTCTGGTAGAATTCGGCAGTGAATCCGTCTGGTCCTGGACATTTTTTGGTTGGTAGGCTATTAATTATTGTCTCAGTTTCAGAGCCTGTTATTGGTCTATTCAGGGATTCAACTTCTTCCTGGTTTAGTCTTGGGAGAGTGTATGTGTCCAGGAATTTATCCATTTCTCCTAGGTTTTCTTGTTTATTTGCATAGAGGTGTTTATAGTATTCTCTGATGGTAGTTTGTATTTCTGTGGGGTCAGTGGTGATATCCCCTTTATCATTTTTTATTGCATCTGTTTGATTATTCTCTCTTTTCTTCTCTATTACTCTTGCTAGTGGGCTATCAATTTTGTTGATCTTTTCAAAAAACCAGCTCCTGGATTCATTGATTTCTTGAAGGTTTTTTGTGTCTCTATCTCCTTCTGTTCTGCTCTGATCTTAGTTATTTCTTCCCTTCTGCTAGCTTTTGAATGTGTTTGCTCTTGCTTCTCTAGTTCTTTTAATTGTGTTGTCAGGGTGTCAATTTTAGATCTTTCCTACTTTCTGTTGTGGGCATTTAGTGCTATAAATTTCCCTCTACACACTGCTTTAAATATGTCCCAGAGATTCTGATATGTTGTATCTTTTTTCTCATTGGTTTCAAAGAACATCTTCATTTCTACCTTCATTTCGTTATGTACCCAGTAGTCGTTCAGGAGCAGGTTGTTCAGTTTCCATGTAGTTGAGCAGTTTTGAGTGAATTTCTTAATCCTGAGTTCTAGTTTGATTGCACTGTGGTCTGAAAGACAGTTTGTTATAATTTCTGTTCTTTTACATTTGCTGAAGAGTGCTTTACTTCCAACTATATGTGATCAATTTTGGAATCACTGTGATGTGGTGCTGAGAAGAATGTATATTTTGTTGTTTTGGGGTGGAGAGTTCTATAGATGTCTATTAGGTCCACTTTGTGCAGAGCTGAGTTCAATTCCTGGATATCATTGTTAACTTTCTGTCTCATTGATCTGTCTAATGTTGACAGTAGGGTGTTAAAGTTTCCCATTATTATTGTGTGGGAGTCTAAGTCTCTTTGCAAGTCTCTAAGGACTTGCTTTATGAATCTGGGTGCTCCTGTATTGAGTACATATATATTTAGGATAGTTAGCTCTTTTTGTTGAATTGGCCCCTTTACCATTATGTAATGTCCTTCTTTGTCTCTTTTGATCTTTGTTGGTTTAATGTCTGTTTTATCAGAGACTAGGATTGCAACCCCTGCCTTTTTTTGTTTTCTTTTGTTTGGTAGATCTTCCTCCATCATTTTATTTTGAGCCTATGTGTGTCTCTGCACGCGAGATGGGTCTTGTGAATACAGCACACTGATGGGTATTGACTCTTTATCCAATTTGTCAGTCTGTGTCTTTAATTGGAGCATTTAGCCCATTTACATTTAAGGTTAATATTGTTCTGTGTGATTTTGATCCTGTCATTATGATGTTAGCTGGTTATTTTGCTCGTTAGTTGATGCAGTTTCTTCCTAGCATCGATTGTCTTTACATTTTGGCATGTTTTTGCAATGGCTGGTACCAGTTGTTCCATTCCATGTTTAGTGCTTCCTTCAGGAGCTCTTGTAGGGCAGGCCTGATAGTGACAAAATCTCTCAGCATTTGCTTGTCTGTAAAGGATTTTATTTCTCCTTCACTTGTGAAACATAGTTTGGCTGAATATGAAATTCTCGGTTGAAAATTCTTTTCTTGAAGAATGTTGAATATTGGTCCCCATTCTCTTCCTGCTTGTAGAGTTTCTGCCGAGAGATCCGCTGTTAGTTCGATGGGCTTCCCTTTGTGGGTAACCCGACCTTTCTATCTGGCTGCCCTTAACATGTTTTCCTTCATTTCAACTTTGGTGAATCTGACAATTATGTGCCTTGGAGTTGCTCTTCTCAAGTAGTATCTTTTTGGCATTCTTTGTATTTCCTGAATTTGAATGTTGGCCTGCTTTGCTAGGTTGGGGAAGTTCTCCTGGATAATATCCTGAAGAGTGTTTTCCAACTTGGTTCCATTTTCCCCGTCACTTTCAGGTACACCAGTCAGACGTATATTTGGTCTTTTCACATAGTCCCATTTTTCCTGGAGGCTTTGTTCATTTCTTCTTACTCTTTTTTCTCTAAACTTCTCTTCTCACTTCATTTCATTCATTTGGTCTTCAATCACTGATACCCTTTCTTCCACTTGATCGAATCAATTACTGAAGCTAGTGCATTTGTCACGTAGTTCTCGTGCCATGGTTTTCAGCTCTATGAGGTCATTTAAGTACTTCTCTACTTTGGTTATTCTAGTTAGCCATTCGTCTAATCTTTTTTCAAGGTTTTTAGCTTCTTTGCGATGGGTTCGAACTTCCTCTTTAACTTGGAGAAGTTCAATCATCTGAAGCCTTCTTCTCTCAACTCATCAAAGTCATTCTCCATCCAGCTTTGTTCCACGCTGGCGAGGAGCTGCGTTTCTTTGGAGGGGGAGAGGTGCTCTGATTTTTAGAATTTTCAGCTTTTCTGCTCTGTTTTTTCGCCATCTTTGTGGTTTTATTCACCTTTGGTCTTTGGTGATGGTGATGTATGGATGGAGTTTTGGTGTGGATGTCCTTTGTGTTTGTTAGTTTTCCTTCTAACAGTCAGGACCCTCAGCTGCAGGTCTGTTGGAGTTTGCTGGAGGTCCACTCCAGACCCTGTTTGCCTGGGTATCAGCAGCGGAGTCTGCAGAAGGTGAATATTCCTGAACAGCAAATGTTGCTGCCTGATCATTCCTCTGGAAGCTTCGTCTCAGAGGAGTACCTGGCCGTGTGAGGTGTGAGGTGTCAGTCGGCCCCTACTGGGGGTTGCCTCCTGGTTAGGCTGTTCGGGAGTCAGGGACCCACTTGAGGAGGCAGTCAGTTCATTCTCAGATCTCAAACTCTGTGCTGGGAGAACCACTACTCTCTTCAAAGCTGTCGGACGGGGACATAGAAATCTCCAGAGGTTTCTGCTGCCTTTTGTTTGGCTATGCCCTGTCCCCAGAGGTGGAGTCTACAGATGCAGGCAGGCCTCCTTGAACTGCAGTGAACTCCACCCAGTTCGAACTTCCTGGACCTTTTGTTTACCTACTCAAGCCTCAGCAATGGCGAGTGCCTCTCCCCCAGTCTCACTGCCACCTTGCCATTAGATCTCAGACTGCTGTGCTAGCAATGAGGGAGGCTCCGTGGGTGTGGAACCCTCTGAGCCAGGCACAGGATATCATCTCCCGGTGTGCCATTTGCTAAGACCCTTCGTAAAGCACAGTATTAGGGTAGGAGTGACCCGATTTTCCAGATACTGTGTGTCACGGTTTCCTTTGGCTAGGAAAGGGAATTCCCTTACCCCTTGAGCTTCCCCGATGAGGCAATGCCTCGCCCTGCTTCAGCTCTTGCTTGGTGGGCTGCACCCACTGTCCTGTACCCACTGTCTGACACGCCCCAGTGAGATGAATCTGGTACCTCAGTTGGAAATGCAGAAATCACCTGTCTTCTGTGTCACTCATGCTGGGAACTATAGCCTGGAGCTGTTCCTATTTGGCCATCTTGGAACCGCCCACCTCTTTTTTTTATTTTTTTATTTTTTTATTATACTTTAAGTTCTGAGATACATGTGCAAAACGTGCAGCTTGTTCCATAGGTATACATGTGCCATAGTGGTTTGCTGCACCCATCAACCCATCATCTACATTAGTTATTTCTCCTAATGCTATCCCTCCCCTTATCCCCCACCCTCTGAAAGGCTCTGGTGTGTGATGTTCCCCTCCCTGTGTCCATATGCTCTCATTGAAAAACTCCTATATCTTAATAAACCAGACTTTGTGAATAGATTCTTACATCATTGTATAATTTGCAGAATTTTGCAGCCATTAAAAAAATAAATTCCTTCCTGAAGATGAATGAATAAACATGTATCTTTTTTAACTTACATGGGTTTTACAATTGGTTTAAACATATTCTAGTTGTGATTTTAAAGCCTTATAAATATTCAACAAATATTTAAATGTTCATCAATTGCTTGCTACTTGAAAGGCACTATACTAGGTGCTAACATGGGTGTTACAAAAATGTGTATGACATTAATCCTAGGGTCAGACACACTGGTAGGGGAGAAGATACGTGTATAAATAACTGTAATAAAAGCCCTAAGCTGCAGGTGTGCCTCTAGTAAAATACTATGGAAGTTCAGAGGAAGGATTAGGAAATGCATAATGGAGCATATGGCGTCTGTTCAGGGAATGGCAATAGCCCATTGAGGTTGTGATGGAAGTTTTATGAAGGTAAATAGATTGCAGTCAGTTAACAATTTAGGTTGGAACCAGAATTTGAAAAATCTTGAACATAACATTAGGAAATTTGATATTTCCAGTAATTAAATGTTTTTTAATCGACAAGATACTTGATCCCTTCTGGTATAATCTGTCAACCTCTTGACCACTCTCTGTCATTCACTGGAGACCTTAGCTGGCAATCTTCCTCTCCATTCCAAGCCCTGCCACCATCATCTTTGGTGACTCCAATGTCCAAACTGGACAATCTTTCACATACTCTGGCCTCTCTATTTCTTAATGTTCACCAGCTCTCCACTTCAGCTACCCACTTCCAGAGCAACACTCTGGACTTTGTCATTACCAAAAGCTGCTTCATCTTTGAAATCTTAAATTTTTCCACTTTATCAATAGCCATCCATTTTTCCAGTTCTTTCATTCCATTGCTTTTGTTACACCTGTACACGGACAGCATCAAGACCTTTATCAGTCCCGTCTCATTACTTCCTTTTCTATGAAGCCTGAATCCTATTGTCCATAATTCTATATTCTTATTAGTACCCTCAGATATTTGAACTATAATTTTTTGCCTTCTTTATATCTATACCAAGGTTGCTGGGGGAAAGAAATCTCCCCACCACAAAAATGAATGACTAAATACCTACCTGGTATTCAGTCTCAACTAGCGCTTCCACACTATTCAGTAAACCATCTGTATTTCCCTTATCTTCTGCTATTCTCTTTTCCACTCCAACCCTATGCTCTCATTCTCACTGTATGATCTCACTCCTGCTTCATGGAGAAAATAGTAGCCATCTCAAGTTAAGCCATCTCTTAACTTCCTTGTATGTCAACTACAAATTTACCAGCCTCCACATCCAGTATATAGCCGATAACTGAAGCCATAGGGAAGATTAACATTGTCCAGGAGGTACTGTGTGTATAGAACATTGATTTTTAATATTTAGAGTCTATATGTATCATCTATGATGCTGGATTAAAATAGATTCTAGAGTGTTTTGAGGTTATGGAATTGACTAAGGGGAAGGAAATTTGTGTTTTTTACTAAGCAGCTTAGGTCATGGTGACACAAGTGTTCCAAGAACCACACTGAAAAATAATGGTCTAGACTACGACTAGAAGAGAGCTAAGAGCAGAACCTTACACATCAATATTGAAGAGGAACCCATATGGAAAGGGTAGAAGGGAAAACCAGGAGGGCACTATTCCACAGAAAAGAAGGGAAGAGGGAATTTCCAGTGGTCAAGTGAGGTCAATAATGCCAAATATTCCACAAATGTCAAACTAAATAAGACTAAATAAGTGTATTGAATTTATAATAAAATTAAGGGATGGAGGAGATAGTTGATGATTTGGTAAGAAGCATTTCGCTCTGAGGGAAATGGTATATTACAGTGGCTTATGGAGTGGATTGAAGATAAGGCAGTGTACACAATGAATATAAAGTTTTCAAGAAGTGCAACTACAAAGGTGATGACATCAGGGCAGCAGCTAGAGGGGATCATGATATTCTAGGCAGAAGACTCCAGGAGGGCAGGGATTGCGTGTGTCTTATATTACCAAGACCCAGCCCAGTCCCACTAAATATTTGTTGAATGAAATAATTCATCCAGTTGTGTGTACTTATGTGTTTCTTTCTGTGATACCAATTTAATTAGAATAGTTCTCAAAGATTCTTAGAGGTAAAGCCTGAGGAGGCAAGTGGGTGATGATCCTAAACTGCTTAAATGCACTAGCAATTGGGCAAGAAAGAAAGAAAAAGGAGGTGTGTCACTTTCTACGGCTAAGGGACTAACTAGTGGGGCCCTACCATGAACTGAATATGTCCCTGCAAAATTCATAAATATATATACTTATATGTAGATTGTATATGTATATACACACATATAAATTGTATGTATATACATATATATAAATTGTGTATATATACAAATTTATGTGTAAATTATAAATTATATATATATATATATATAGTGGTTTTTTGAGACAGGGTCTCACTCTGTCACCAAGGCTGGAGTGCAGTGGTGTGATCTCGAATCACTGCAGCCTCAACCTCCTGAGCTCAAGCAGTCCTTCCACCTCAGCCTCCCAAGTAGCTGGGACTGCAGGTGCATACCACCATATCCGGCTAATTTCTAAATTTTTTGTAGATACAGGGATCTCACTATGTTATGGCTGGTCTTGAAATCCTGGACTGAAGCAATCCTCCTGCCTCGGCCTCTCAAAGTGTTAGGACTACAAGCGTGAGCCACTGCGCCCTAATCCTCAACGTTTGGTATTTGGAAGTGGGGCCTTTGGGAGGTAATTAGGATCAGATGAGGTCATGAGAGTGAGGTTCTGGACTGATGGGATTAGTGCCCTTGTAAGAAGAGACCCCAGAGAGCTTACTTCCTCATTCTCTCTCCCTCTCTTCACCATGTGAGGACATAGCAAGAAGGCAGCTGACTGCAAACCAGAAAGAGGGCCCTCACCAGGGAACAGAATTGGCTGGTACCTTGGTCTTGGAATTACCAGCCTACAGAACTGTGAGAAATGAATTCCTGTTGTTTAAACCGCCCAGTCTATGGTATATTGTTATGGCACCCTGAGCTAACTGATACAAGATCCTATTGCTTTTTTTGTTCAATGAATTGTCGAATCAGTAAATGTGTGAAATAGGTAGGAAGAAGTTAAGTATAGAAGTGTGAGTGGGGCTAGATCATATCAGGCTTTGAATTCCAGGTAAGAAATTTGTTTTGCTGGACAATTAAAAGTTTTGAGCAGAGAAGTGACAAAATCCATAGACATTTTAAGTGAACATTCCAAACTTAATTATGTTGGGTCCTAGCTGCCAAATATGAAATATACCCCTATCTTTCTGCTCACAGTATCTCTAGTCATTTGCTGAGAGACAATGGAACAGAGTGTTTTAAACAGTCTGGTAATGGAAAAGACTGACTCGGGAGTCAAACAGACTTGCTCTCAAATCCTGCTCTGCCACTTTTTCTTGGTGTGTCTTCGGTGAGTCTTAGTTTCCTCATCTGTAAAGTCAGGTCTCAAAGGTTAAAATAGATAGTGAATACAAAGTATTTGACATAGGTTAATCACTAAATACATATCAGCCAACATTACTGCTATTATTGAGAATTAAAGGGAAGTCCTGCTAGGGTTCTCTCTCTCCAGGTAATACCTGCTCCTCAGCCAGAAAAAAAAAAAAAAAAAAAAGATTTTCTTTTCTCAGAGCTCTACAAGCTTGGAGGCAACAATAGTGCAGATCATTTCAACTATTACATTAAATACATCTTAATATCACATGGTAATTCACGTGAAAAATTAGGGTGAAGATAGGAAGTAATAGTTGCTGATAGCTTCACTACTACCATGTCACCTCACAAAAGGAAGTTGTAATACTTGCATTCTAAGCCCTTCCATGTTTTTGTTTCCAGAAAGTTTGTAAGAGACCTGGGCAATATTGACCAGAATTATTGTTCCTATCTCAGCTAACACAAACATGCTAACACTGAGAAAGTTATAATACAACCTTGAGTAATTTTATTTTGCTGGTCAAATTTAAAACATATACTCTCCTGTACACTCTGCAGCTGAGACTGCAACGTCTGAATCCCTGGTGGCTTGCTTCCATAGTAGTGACAGACAAGGAAGTTGGATCCATCTTTGCTTTCAATAGGACATTAAAGAGTCTCCTAGTTATACATCTCTCTTCACCAATTTTTATGTAATTTTTCAAAGGATTGAGCTATAAAATGCCCTTTGTGGGCACACAGCATTTAAAGCTAATATTTTGTTAATGATTTGTTGAGTTGATTGCCTTTAGCTAAGACAAAATTACCCATCAGGCTCTGTTTCAAGCCCTTGGACATCAAATGGGAATTTTTAAGCAATTAGAGTGGCAGCACCTCTTGCTTTTGAGATCCCCGAAGCAATAAGTTGATGCTTCAGCTATTTATAATTCAGTAGTGGCTGAAAGGACAAATTTTTATGTATTCCTTGTAACACAACCACATTAGGTTCTTCCTTTAGATATTCTTCAATTGTCGTAGAATAGCTTCCATCATTTCCATTCCTGGTGTGGATTTTGAATCCTCAAATATCATTTAATAAAAGATTTCACAGGCCTTTGGTTGTAAATATATTTTCAAAACCAAAAATACTAGAAACCAGATTTTGAAAAGTGAATCATTTCAAAAAAAAAAGAAAATTCACCTTAAGAAAAATAAACTCCTAATGGTGAAAGAATGGGGAAATCTCCAAGTAACATCCTTAATGTGGGTTAATTTTTCTAATGCATGGGCTAGTAGTTGCAAGAAGTATTACAAAATTAGAACATAGAAATAATGGCAACTTCTAGTTTGTCTCTGTTTTAATCAGACCATGTTTTTCTCCTTTGCTCCTTTTTCTCTATTCTCAAAACTTCCTTGAGTATGAGTTTTTAGCTAGGACTGGCTATATAATTTGGTGAGCTCAGGGAAAAATGAAAATATGGGATCTTTTGTTCTAAAATTATTAAAAATCTCAAGATGGCAACAGCAGAGCTTTAAACTAAGTGCAGGATCCTTCTATGTGTGGGGCCCTGAGTAACTGCACAGGTCACACACCAGTAAAACTAGCCCTGATTCTAGCTTTATAGAATCCCAATATGGAAAACTTCATAGATAATATATCAGCTTTCTGTTGAGTCCACAGTCTGATGGTGTTCAGTATTTTCCAATGATCAAGACTTTTATCTCTTTTATCTCCTGTCCTTTTTTTAATGTCTCTTATGCCATACCTTGAAATAGAGGAATATTTTGATATTGTATGAATCTTCTAAGGCTGTGCTTCCTTTCATATTTTGTCTTTGATCCTTTGTTGAGAAATCTTGTCAAAATATCCCTTGGGTGTACATTGAGCTTTGATGACAAAGCCCCCGTGCAGTAGGTGTTTACTCTCATTGGGGCTTCTCTTCCTCCTAATTGCAAGATTTGTGCTACCCAGTTGGATATTAGAATGCATATATGCTTTTTTACTGTTTGTTCTCCTAATCAAGAAATATATGAGACCCTTATTTCATTTATGATTATGGTTTTTAAAACTCAAATTTTAGAGCTACTTCTCAAACTCTTAACCTAGGAACTTCTTTTCAAGCCAATCTTATCTTCATTCATAGTTTTATTTACTCTGGTTGTTACAGTCCAAAGGTTTGAGCTGATTTTCAGCAATTATCCTGTAATTGGATTGAGGATCTGCTAAATTTTTCATATAACAGATTGTCTTTTTTCAGATTGTGTTAATTCTCTCATTAGGAGCTCTTGAAACTCACAGGTTTGTCAGCGTTGGTATATTTACGTGGGGAAGACTTTGATTGCATCGTAGAAAAAAATGGAGTGTTCTTGATTTTCCTGCTAATGTTATTCTTCATTAACCTTCATCTTTATAGATTTGTTTGTTTAGAATTTCATTTTATGCATTTCTTTTCTATTCTTTGGGCTTTCTACACAAACACTGCTCAATCATGTATCTCAATATCACTGAAACTTTAAAAAACGTTGTTCTTATTTAAAGAAGTGCATGGTACAAAACTACACATGTAAAGCATTATCTGGAAGACTTGTTTTAAGGTAACTGAAATTATCCAATGATGTTATGAAGGAACACCTTCCATGGAGACACTACTACAAGAAAATAGTAATTTTTTCCCTTTTTTGACTTCTTGGAAAAGTATCCAGACTCCACTTTTGCATCAAGCCTGAGACCAGACTCTGTAGGCAGTAAGAGTTCATTTTGACTCTGCAGTAGGGTCTTACTCATTTGGCATTTCTGAAATGAACTCCATTACTTTTTGCTTCCTAGTGCCACTTTTCTCCTTATCAAGGGAAGAAACTTTCACTTGGAGTAGAGCTCAGGCTGCTCAAAGCACAGCAGAAATGGTGAGGTTGGCACTCTCTGTGCAAGTTATGTAGCCATAATTGATTGCCTACTAAACTCTCATAGGGCGTGCAAGATCTCTTGCTTCTTTTCTGGCTGTCAGCTCACTTCAGCTTCTGTAAGGCCCACTATTCTTTTAGAAAGCAAGTGGGTCACAACAATTGTAGACCAAGTCAGGCACTCTCGCAAAGCTCAATGTATACAGTAGTCCCCACCCACCTTATCTGAAGTTCTGCTTTCTGCAGTTTCAGTTACCTGTGTTCCACTATGGTCTGAAAATATTAAGTAGAAAATTCCAGAAATAAACAATTCATAAGTTTTAAATTGCTCACTGTTCTGAGTAGCATGATGAAATCTTGCCCGTTCTGCCCTGTCCCACCTAGGACAGGAATCATCCCTTTGTCTAGTATATGCATGCTGTCTACATTACCTGCCTGGTAGTCACGTAGTAACCCTCTCAGTTACCAGATTGACTGTCGTAGTATTGCAGTGCTTGGGCTCAAAGAACCCTTAGTTTACTTAAGAATGGCCCCAAAGCATAAAAGTAGTTAAGCTGAGAATTTGAATGTGCCAAAGCAGGCATGAAGTGCTTCAGTGCTTCTTTTATCTAAAAAGGTGAGTGTGTGTATGTGTACATATATATATATATATGTATGTATATGTATTTGTGTATATGTGTGTGTGTGTGTGTGTGTGTGTGTGTGTGTGTGTGTGTGTATGAGATTTGGTATCATCTAGAGTTTCCGCCATCCTCTAGGGGTCTTGGAATGTACCCCTCATGGATAAGGGGGACCACTATATTTGCGTCATATAATATCAAAGAAGCAAGAACTCCAAGCTGTCCCCTGAAAGTGGTTCCTCCCAACTTCTCGCTCTCCCCCACCTGCTCAATTCAGGGTTTGGGGTAAATTTGCAGGTGGAGGTCATTTACAGAGGAATTCCATTCATCTATCGGATAGTAAAGGTAGTCACTAAAGGTCAGGACATTTCAAATAAGTATGAGAGATCCTGGAAACTGTTGACTACTTTTTGCTTTCAGGCAAAGTTACTGGAAGATATCCAATTCTAATGTCACTAAGCGATGTGGCGTTTATGGTTTCACCTGATATAATTTGTGTGATAAGCAGACTAATAGGGCTCCCAAGCTTGGCTCAACAGCTGTTGCTGATCATCCAGTGGAGCAGAGATGTATCCATGGTAATCTTCCTGTTGCAGCCAGAATAAGGTTTCCCATAGGGCTTAAAAGCCTGGCATATTTTTGGCATCCTTAATAAATAAAAGACTGCATTGCATAAGGGTAAATCTGAAACCTCCTTTTAGAGAGAGAGTGAAAGTGGCGATATTTGCTATATTGTCAGTAGAGGGTAGGTAGTGAGAAGAGATTCAAATTGGAGGTTATTAAAACACCTCTATTCTTTTAAGTGTCTCATTTTCTCCATTCTTTAATCATGTAAATGACCAATGAACAACATTCCCAGGGGTATGTGATTGATTGCACACTACAGATGATGAGAAGGATGCTGTGTGGAGGGAGACAAATAGTAAATTAAGCAAATTTTATGGAGAAGCATTTTCTCATTTAATGTCCTGTTAGTTTGGGAACATTTAGGGAACGGAGGGAGAAAGGAAAAACATGTGACAATTTAGAGAACATCTGTAGCTGGGTATGGATGAGTATAGGTCAGGGATTTGCTTATTTAAAGCATAATGAGAACAATATTAAATCTTTTTCTTCCTGCCTCTTTTTAATCGATGCTAGCGTATATTTCCCAGATGAGGCAGCAAAAATGGTACAGGTTTTGAGAGCAAAGGGAAGTAATTCTAAAGGTAATGACATGGTCATTGGAAGCCTCTGACAAAAAGAACATGTCTCTTAGGAGCTGAGGGGTGACATGTTAGTACATCTCAATGAGTAATTTAACAGTTTGATTAATTGTCACTTTGAGAATCCCACAGGCTCTGATTCAGAGAAGGAAACAGAGGGTATCGCATTAGGGATAGTAACATAAGTTGCTGATGGCTATGGAGAGCAGTGGGCAGCGGATTTAGAAGGCTTTTAAGAGTGGAGTGGAATGCTGACAGAAACACATTCAAGTCATGGTGAAATAGAATAGCTATATCCATGGCTATTAAAGAAGTCAGAGGCTTCTAGGAAAGGCTTTAGAGTCCTAGATAACAAGCAGATAGCTTGATGATTTGCATGATACATTCTACATTCTAGTCAGAGCTCGTTGATGAAATTGAAGTAGTGGTTCCCAATTGTTATGGGTCGGGATATTTGTCCCCTCCACATCTCGTGTGAGAATGTGATCCTCAATGTTGAAGGTGGGGCCCAGTAGGAGGTGACTAGGTCATGAGGACTTATGCCTTGTTAATGGCTTGGTGTCCTCCTCATGGTAATGAGTGAGTTCTCACTCTATGAGTTCACAGGAGAGCTGGTTGTTGAAGGGAGCCGGCGTCTCCTCCTCCTTTTCTTGCTCCCTCTTGCCATGTGACATGCCAGCTCCCCCTTTGCCTTCCACCACCATTGTAAGCTTCGTGAGGTCTCACTAGAAGCCAAGCAGATACTGGTGCCATGTTTGCACAGCTTGCACATCTGTGAGCCAAAATAAACTTCTTTTCATTATAAGTGGCCCAATCTCAAGTATTTCTTTATAGCAATGCAAAACGGACTAACACATAATCCCTGAAGTTTTTGATTTTAGTAGCCATGAATGGGAATCAAGAATACAGATTCTTAGGGTGTTTAGCAGATTCTGATTTTTGACCAAGCTTGGCAACCACTGTTTTAGGAGAAAGCAATTGCCAAATGACCCGAATGCCATCTAGGCTACATTATCCTATTGTTTTGGGGAAAAAAAAAAAAGAGTTGTATAATAAAGAATTTGCAGAAAATATGTATTTTAAAATCTGTCATATTTGAGCATCAGTCCCTCTGTCTTTATAAGGCAAGGGGTTTTAATATTACCATAAAACCATGTAGTTTAACAAATGACTAGTGGATCTGCTGCTGTTTGGTGATAAAATGTTCAAGTATTCAAGGTTCTTTTTGCATATGTTTTGTTTATCTGTTGGTGTGAGACACGTTTTCTGGCTTCTTTGCTTGAGAGGGGAAAAGACCAGCTTTAAACAGTCGATCCTCTATACTTTGAATTTGGAAGGAACAGCAAACATTATATGAGTTTATATAAATGAATTATGTCTCAGATGAAAAATGTAGTTAAAAAAAAAAAACACAAACTAACAGGCACAATTCACGATAGCTAAGAGGAGGAAGTAACCCAAATGTCTATCGAGGGATGAATGGATATACAGTGGAATATTATTCAGCCTTTAAAAGGGAGGAAATCCTGTCACATGCTACTACATGGTTAAACCTTGAGGACATTATGCTAGGTGAAATAAGCCAATTACAAAAAGCCAAATGCTGTATGATTCCACTTACATGACTATTTAAAGTAGTCAAATTCATAGAAACAGAAAGTTAAATGGTGGTTATCAAGAGGTGGGGGAAGGCGAAAAAGGAGAATTGTTGTTTATAATTGTTGTTTATAATAAGTACAATTTAAGATGTGCAAGATGAAAAAGTTCTGGAGGTTTATTTCACAACAATGGGAATATGTTTAAAACTACTGAATAAACTGAAAAATAGTTGAGATGGTAAATTTTATGTTATGTATATTTTATAACAATTTAAAAAACTTGGCAGTCTCTCACAAACCATCAAGCCACATAGGACTTTCTTTTTCAAGCATGTGATAATTTTGAACTCTTGCATATATTTGTACTGCGTTTCCAATAAGTTGTTTTAAAATAGTTTTCGGAAATCCTGTAAATTATTGAAAATATAAACTTTTTAGTTTTTTTATGTCCACAGTTTTTCCATGGCTCTCCTTTCCAAATATTGAGTGAACAATGGATTTATTTCTTTGCTTTTCTATTCTGGATTTCATTGTATCATGATCACCATGAAATAGGAAGTACTTATGGGAAATGCAAACTTCCTGTTCTTCCTTACTTTAATCCCAGATAGCCTACTCAAAGTTCATATACAGCAAAGTAATACTTTTGTATTCATGGCATTTACATCTCCCAGGTAATCATGATGCTTTCTGTCGTGTGCTCTCTGTTTATTCCCCCGCTAGTGCTTATACAAACTCATGTCTATTTCCATTTTCTTTAGAAGAAGTCTCTAATCCATCTCTTATTTAATCATGCCATTACACTTTTCAGAACTCTCTCTAATTTGTTTTGTCTTTCTGGTCTTGAAGAGCCCCAAATAACACAATTTCTGAGTTAGAGAATCTTCTTTTGCCTAAGAAAACTTTGGTGATTATATCGTCCAGACAACACTGGCCTTGTAGAGTACAAGTATAAGAAATGCTTGGACACTCCATAACAACATTTTAGACTTTTGCTGTGCATTGAATGAGAAAATGCACAACTGACACAAAATTACCATGAATTCAGTATCGTTGTATCAATCACAACATCTAGACACACTTAAAAAGAGTACACATGTGTGAGAGATGCATTATTTATTCAATCAACAGACAATATTTATTGGGCATATAATTTTAGGCAACTTCTGTAACCTCAAGCCACCCTCCCACCCATAAAGAGCTGTATAATTCATTGTTTAGGAGAACCAATCCTTGATTCCAAGTAAATTTCACTTAAGTCACTCCAGAGAGAGGGTTTTGTAACCTATCCTAAACACCTCCAGCAAAGGAGATTCCACAGGCTTGTACTTCCCATTCCACAAGCTAATGTTGCAGCACTTAATAACTAACTCCTTCATTTCAGGCTCCCTGCCAGCCTGAAACATTTGTGTCAGTCAAAGGCCTTGACTCGGTTTTTCATTTTACTGCTTCTTCTCCCCAAGCCAATATGTACAGTCCTTTCAAAGATGGCCTATGCCACCCAGCCTCATGTTGCAGAGGTGAACAGTAGGGAGCCAGTTCAAGGGATGAGGATATAGAGACACCAAAGCTCACATCAAATGATATTTATTGTTATTTCACATTTTGATCTCGAACAAGTTGCTTACACTCCCTGAGTTACTGTAACCTTGTTTGGTAAATGGAGGCAAAAGTAGTTGACAGACCACTGTGGGGTTTAGCTAATTAAACTTCTGGCTCTGGACTTATGCTTTCTTTTATTATTATTATTATTATTATACTTTAAGTTCTAGAGTACATGTGCACAACGTGCAGGTTTGTTACATATGTATACATGTGTCATGTTAGTGTGCTGCACCCATTAACTTGTCAATTACATTAGGTATATCTCCTAATGCTATCCCTCCCCTCTCCCCTGGACTTACGTTTTCTAAAGGTTGCATAGCTGACAAATTGCTGTCCTCCTTCTCTTCAGGATCATTAATAATGCTATTAAAGAAACAGTGCTCAATACTGACCCCTTGGTGGACAGCTACACCCAGATGAAAAATAAAGTGTGTAGCTATTAATTACTCTGATGGTCCTTGAGGTGCTTTAGAATTCATAGGGATTTTTGTTTATTCAAGTATTCTGATTTTAAAATACTGTATTAGGCCGGATGAGGTGGCTCAGCACTCCTGACCTCAGGTGATCATCCGCCTTGGCCTCCCTAAGTGCTGAGATTACAGGCATGAGCCACTGTGCCCGGCCAACATTTCTGATAATCCTCATACAAATCTTCAGCACTTAGGGAGGCCAAGGCGGATGATCACCTGAGGTCAGGAGTTCGAGATCAGCCTGACCAATATGGTGAAGCCCCATCTCTACTAAAAATACAAAAATTAGCAGGGCATGATGACTGGTGCCTGTAATCCCAGCTACTGGGGATGCTGAGGCAGGAGAATTGCTTGAACATAGGAGGTGGAGGTTGCAGTGAGTCGAGGTTGTACCACTGCACTCCAACCTGGGAGACAGAGTGAGAGTCCATCTCAAAAAATAATAATAATAAAATAAAATAAAATACTGTATTTTTATGACTTTGTTCATGGAGGAAAATGTAGCAGGTAGCATACTATCATTAAAAGAGTACTGGACAGAAATCAGATGACATCCGTCATTGGATTTTATTATCTTAAATAACAATCTCACCTTGTCTGGGCTTCAGTCTTGTCATGTGTAAAGTGAGGTGATTGAATGGCTAATCATAAAGGGTTCTTGCAGCTCTCTTTCCAAGATCGTGTGCAGATCACATTGCAGTCAATTGAGGCTGATGGAATTATTTTTATTTTATTTATGATTATCACATAACAATTGTGTATGTTTATTGCATGCAATATATGTATTTATTGCATGCAATGTGATGTTTCGATGCATATACCCATGGTATAATTATCAAATCGGAGTAATTACCATATCCATCACTTTAAACTTTATTTCTTTGTGTTGACAACATTGAAAATCTTCTCTTCTAGCTATCTTGAAATTTACACGGCATTGTTACAGTCACCTTATTCTGTAATAGAACACCAAAACTTATTCCTCCTGTCTAAAGGTAACTTTGTACCCATTGACTAACCTTCCCAGTGCCCCCCAACCCCTTATTCTTCCCAACCACTGATAACCACTATCCTACTCTCTACTTCTGTGAAATTAACTTTTTTAGATTCCACATATGAATGAGATTATGCAGTGTTTGTTGTCCTGTGCTCGGTTTATTTTACTTAACATAATGTCCTTCAGGCTCATCCATGTTGTTGCAATGACAGGATTTCATACTGTTTTATGGCCGAAAAGTATTCCATATGTGTGTGTGTGTATATATATATACTTACATACATATACATACAATTATATGTTTATTCATATATAATAATATATAATATATAGTATGTATATATATTTATTCTATATACAATAGTATATATAATATATAATAGTGTTCCATATATATACACATATATATATAGAGAGAGAGGGAAAGAGAGAGCAATCATATATATATTTATATATATTCATATATATGAATATATATACATATATATGTGTGTGTGTGTGTATATATATATATATACACACACACAGACATCACATTTTCTTTATTCATCGGTAGACTGACATTTATGTTGATTCCCTATCTTGGCTAATGTGAATAGTGCTGCCACAAACATGGGTGTGCAGATTTCTCTTCAACATACTCGTTTCATTTCTTTCAGATATATGCCCAGCAGTGGGATTGCTGAATCCTACGGTAGTCCTATTTTCACTTTTTTAGGGAACTTCCATCTGTTTTCCACAGTAGCTGTACTAGTTTACATTCCCATCAGCAGTGTATAAAAGTTCCCTTTCTCCACATTGTCACCAGAATTTGTGATTTTTAATCATTTTTATACTACCCATTCTAATAGCGGTGAGGTGTTACCTCATGGTTTTGGTTTGCATCTCTATGATGACTGATGATCATCAGAGTGATGTTGAACTTTTTAAAATATATCTGTTGGCCATTTGTATGTCTTCTTTTGATAAATGCCTACCCAGGTCTTTGGCCCATTTTTATATCAGATTATTTAGTGTTTTCCTATTGAGTGGTTTGAGTTCCTTATATATTCTGGTTATTAATCCCTTATTAATCCCTTGTCAGATGTGTAGTTTGCAAATATTTTCTCCCATTCTGTAGGTTGTCTCTTCACTTTATTGATTATTTCCTTTGCTGTGCAGAGGTTTTTTATTTGATATAATCCCAATTGTCCATTTTTGCCTTGGTTACCTGCACTTTTGAAGTCATAGTCAAAAAAAACCTTGCCCAATCCAATTTCATGGAGCATATTCCCTATGTTTTCTTCTAGTGGTTTCACAGTTTGGGGTCTTACATTTAAGTATTTAATCAATTATTGATTTTTGTATATGGTGAGAGATAGTGGTCTAGATCCATTCTTTTGCATATGGATATCCAGTTTTCCTAGAACTATTTATTGAAGAGTTTGGCCTTTCCCTATTATGTGTTCTTAGTGCCTTTGTTGAAAATCGGTTGGTTGTAAATGTGTGGGTTTATTTCTGGGCTCTCTTTCATTCCATTGGTCTATGTGTCTGTTTTTACTGATGGCATTACTTTAGAAAACCTATGAAAAGTATAACATATAATATGTGATTAAAAACTATACAATAGCATTAGACTAGTAACTCTACAAGTAGGTATGTTAGACTTAGCATTTATAATCAAATGATTTTCCAAATAATGAATACTGGAAAATTTTAAAGGGCTGTGCCTAGACTTTGGTAGCCTACACCATTCTCCACCTAAAGAAACTAGGGTAACACAGATAACTGGCTGATTTCAGGGCTAGGCCAGGGAAGGTACAAGATAAGCCTAGAGTATCTTGTTATATCAGAAAGCCATGAACTGCTCAAAAAATATTGGGGCATGTCACAAGCACAGAAGAACCAGTTTGGAGGAGCTTCCATTGGCCAAATCTCAGACAATTTCAGTATTAAAATAATAAAGTAATAATTATAAATACTTTTGGAAAAATGTAGAAAATCATGAGCTCATATCAATAAAAAATAAATAACTGTGGAGAAATGTTTGCTTATAGTAAAACGCTGAATGCTGACTAGTAAGTGTGCACGAAGTGCTAGAGTTAAAAAGTCAGTATTTCGTAAGCATCAAAATAAAGACTGGATAAAATAAAAATCAGTAGATATAAAATCTAGGTAGAAATGTTGATGAAGGGGATGCTTACATGGAATTAAAGCAATCTCACAGATTGCTTATTAGTTGCAAGTGGAAAGACAGTACTTATGCAATGGAGAAATTGGACAATTATTTGACCAGGTGATCAAAATTAACATCACGAATGAGGAGCACATACACCGTGTGTGTCTTCAGATGTGATTCCCTGAGAAGATCATTACTGTATAACCTATACTTGGAAATCACACCTTGACTCTAATCACGAAGAAATATCAGATAAACCTTCCAAAAGGGACATTGAAAATATCAACATTATGAAAAAGAAAGAAACTTTATGGGATGTTTCAGATTAAAAGAGGTTAAAAAAACATGACAACTAAATGTAATACTTGGCCCCAGACTAAATTCTGTACTGGAGGGAAAAATGCTACAAAGGACATTATTAGGCCAACTATAAAAGGTATGATATGAATATACAGATAGTGGATTAGAAAAAACTAGTATATCAATGTAAATTTATGAAGTTCATAACTTCCATAAAGAAGTTATTCTTACAAAGTGTACACTGAAGTATTTACAGTTAAAGACACGTGATATATGTAATTTACCTCAAATAGTTCAGAAAAATGCTGTAGTCCTAGCTACTCTGGACACTGAGGCAGGAGGATCCCTCGAGCTCAGGAGTTCCAGGCTGCAGTGAGCCATGATCGTGCAACTGCACTTCACCCTGGATGACGGAGGGAGAACTTGTTTCTAAAAATAAATAAAATAATTCAGAAAAACAGTTCTCAAGTAGTTCAGAAAAAGAGGAGATGAAAGGGAGATGGATGAGAGAGAAGTAACTGATGAAACAAATGAATTAAATGATAGCAAGAAATGAGGCTAGATAAAGGTTATACAGGTGTACCTTATACTATTCTTATTTTTACAACATTTCTGCACATTTTAAATGGTTTCCAAATAAAAAGATAAAAAACTTTAAGGAGTAAGATATTTCTCTGCTACAATGCCAAAAGCACAATCCATAAAATACTGATAAATTGGACTTTATCAAACACAAAAACTGCTTTTGAAAGACACTGTGATGAGAATGAAAAGACAAGCGATAGGCTAGAGGGAAAACATTTGCAAGCCATACAAAACACTTGCATCCAAATAAAAGACTTATATCCAGAATATATAAATAACTCACAAAACAAAATAATAAAACAAAAAGAAACAATAAAAATGGCGAAAGCATTTGAACAAACTATGTCACCAAAAAAGGTATATACATGGAAAATAAGCACATGAAAAGATGAACAATCTCATTGGTCATTAGGACAATGCAAATTAAAACCACAATAAGATACCAAATCAAACCTACTGGGACAGTTCAAATTAAAAGACTGACCATATCAAGTGTTGATGAAAGTGTGGGAGAACTGGAATTATTATGTACTGTCAGTTGGGATTTAAAAAGGTACCGCTACTTTGGAAAATGTTTTGACAGTTACTTTTAAAGTCAAATCTGCACTTATCATATGACTTAATCATTACACTTCTAGATATTTACCCGACAGAAGTCAAAGCACATTTCCACACAAACACTTCTATAAGAATGTTCACCACTCTGGGCAATATGGTTAGACTCCATCTCTACAGATTTTTTTTTTTAATTGGAAAAATAAAATTAGCCAAGCATGGTGGCATGTACCTGTAGTCCTAGCTACTCAAGAGGTCAAGGTGGGAGGATCCCTTGAGCCCAGGAGTTCAAGGTTGCTGTGAGTCATGATCATGCCACTGCACTCCAGCCTGTGCGACAGAGCAAGACCTTATCTCAAAAAAAAAAAAAAAAAAGAATGTTCATAGCAGCTTTATTTTTATATCCAAAATCAAGAAACAACCCAAACCTCCATCGTGAGGTAAATGGATAAACAAGTTTAGTGGAAGACTACTCAGCAACAAAAAGAAGTAGTTATTGATACATGCTGCAGTTTAGATAATCTCAAATAAAAATGTATGCCAAGTGAAAGAAGCAGACAAATGAACGTACACACTGCATGGTTCAATTTATATAAAAGTCTTTTTTTACTTTTATTTTAGGTTCAGGGGTACATGTGCAGTTTGTTATATGGGTAAACTTGTGTCATGAGTGTTTGTTATACAGATTATTTTGTCACCCAGGTACTAAGCCTAGTACCCAGTAGTTATTTTTTTCTACTCCTCTCCCTCCTGCCACACGCCACCCTCAAGTAGGCCACAGCTCCCTTCTTTGTGTCCATGAGTTCTCATCATTTAGCTCCCACTTGTGAGTGAGAACATGTGGTATTTGGTTTTCTGTTCCTGTATTAGTTTGCTAAGGATAATGACCTCCAGCTCCATCCATGTTCCTGCAAAAGACATGATCTCATTCTTTTTTGATGGTTGCGTAATATTTCATAGTGTCTATGTACCACGTTTTCTTTATCTAATCTGTCATTGATTGGGCATTTAGGTTGATTCCATGTCTTTGCTATTGTGAATAGTGCTGCAATGAACATACACATGCATGTGTCTTTTTGGTAAAATGATTTATATTCCTCTGGGCACATACCCAGTAATGGGATTGCTGGGTCAAATGGTACTTCTGTTTTTAGATCTTTGAGGAATTGCCACACTGCTTTCCACAATGGTTGAGCTAATTTACCTTCCCACCAACAGTGTATAAGCATTCTCTTTTCTCTGCAACCTTGCCAGCATCTGCTATATTTTTAGTTTTTAATAATAGCCATTCTGACTGGTGAGAGATCATATCTCATTGTGGTTTTGATTTTCATTTCTCTAATGATTAGTGATATTGAGCTTTTTTTCATATGCTTGTTGGTTGCAAGTATGTCTTCTTTTGAAAAGTATCTGTTCATGTCATTTGCCCACCTTTTAATGTGACTCTTTGTTTTATTCTTGCAAATTTGTTTAATGAACGACTGCATGGTCTCGTTCATATAAAAGTTTTGAAAATGCAAGCTAATCAAAAGTGACAGCAAGCAGAACGATTGCCTGAGGCAGAGCAGGAGGAGGGATTACAAAGGCTCATGAAGAAACTTTTGGGGGTGAAAGATAATAAATATTATCTTGATTATCATGATGGGCATATGCATATGCCAAAACTTATCAGATTATACATTTTGATTACGTGCAGTTTATTGTATATCAATTATATCTCAAAACATGAAGGCTCCATGCTTTTCCTTTCCTAAGTCCCACTCCTCACTCTTTATTACACAGTAATGCAAATAACACTGTTTTTCATTATGGTCATTTTTTCAGAAATTTGAAAACAAAAATTAAAATAGGGTTTAAAAAAACCACACACACACCAAAGCTTAGCATCAAAAAAGTGACAGCCATTTTCCTGGATGTCGATAGATAGATAAATGAATAGATAATTCATAGATAGATAGATAGATAATAGATAGATGTCTTCTCCTGCTCCTTCCACATCATTCTCTTCCTTATCTTTTTCTTCTTCTGACTACTTCTTCTCCTTCTCATCATTCTTCTTTTGACAACTAAGTTTTTTTTTTTTGTTTTTTTTTTTGAGACGGAGTCTCGCTCTGTCGCCCAGACTGGAGTGCAGTGGCGCAATCTCGGCTCACTGCAAGCTCCGCCTCCCGGGTTCACGCCATTCTCCTGCCTCAGCCTCCCGAGTAGCTGGGACTACAGGCGCTCGCCACTGCGCCCGGCTAATTTTTTTCTATTTTTAGTAGAGACGGGGTTTCACCATGGTCTCGATCTCCTGACCTTGTGATCCGCCCGCCTCGGCCTCCCAAAGTGCTGGGATTACAGGCGTGAGCCACCGCGCCCGGCGACAACTAAGTTTTGAAAAGATTTCATGAAAAGAAAATCATCAGCACCTTGAGATATGGCTTTCCAAGTCCAATTAAAAAGCAATAAAAAATGTATATTCCATTTCAAAGTACTTGCAACTAAAATATGTGTGAGATATAGGCAGTTACATGTCTATTTAACAACAACAACAACAACTTAAAAAGGGATTAATTGGTCCTTATTTCTTCTTCACAAAGATGAAGATTTGAAGGGTAGCAAATTTTGGGGGGATGTTCACCTTGTTGAATAAATGAGATGGGGTTGGGAAGGATGGGTTTGAGATAGAAGACCAGACAGGGGATTCCCCTTCATGTTTGCAATTGAAGTGAAAATGTCCTTGCCCCCAGACTTAGAAGTTTTCTTTGAAGCAAAGGCATTTATGATGCTTACATTAAGTTTTAGGCGAAATAAAATATATGATCTCTGCAAACATTGACTCTCTTCTGAGTAGAAACTGATATTAATATTGGGAAAGAGTTCTTGTCTGCTCATACTCATCAGTGCAGAAGATCAAAAGATAGATTATTGCTAATGTTTATTCTGACTCCTTAGAGAGGTCATCGAAGTTGCACAATGTGTGTTGTTAAGCAGCAGCAGAATAAAGATAAAGGATTGAAGGGAAGAATGAACTAGCAAAAATTATACGATAAACATTAAATCCATGTTTTAAATTAACTAATCCAACCAGTGGGGCAAGCCCTAATAAGCAGAATATGTCCTTTGTAAAGATATTAAGCAGAAACAATGTTTTAAAGTATTTTGGTGTGTGCGAATAATTTAAAAGCTTTATAAACAAAACAAAAAGGGTAAGATTTTTAAAGATTCTCACGTTTTTTGGTAACAGAGATAACTTTTAAATTTTTATGTAGTGCAGAACAGTAAACTAGGTCTTTCTCTAAAAATTCCTGTGAGTCTTTGGAGACAGAGAAGAGTTAAGAGGAAATATGATGACAGCGTAAAAGCAAAGGGCCCTAAATGGGTACATGGTAGCCAACGGAAAGAATAGCGCTAGCTAGCAATTGAAGAGATGACATCCTAAGTGAGATGAAGTGGATATTTACAAGGTTTTGATGTCCTATGAGGAGGAAAAAACAAGGAAGTTGGTTTATCTGTGTAAATAGGAACACTAGTGATTAGATTAACAGTGGCGGCACTCTGAAGTTATACTGAGTTTAAGATCAAGGTAAGTTTTAAGGCGGCTGTTGCTAAGCCAGGGAAAGGAATCCAGGGCAGAATTCATTCAACATCTGAGACTTAAGAAAAGGCATCCATTTTTACCTATTTATTATTATTACTATTATTATTATTATTATTATTATTATTTTGTGATGGAGTTTCACTTCGCTGCCCAGGTTGGAGTGCAGTGGTACAATCTGGGCTCACTGCAGCCTCCGCCTCCTGGGTTCAAGTGATTCTCCTGCTTCAGCCTCCCAAGTAGCTGGGACTACGGGTGCCTGCCACCACACCTGGCTAACTTTTTGTGTTTTTAATAGAGACGGGGTTTTACCATGTTGACCACGCTGGCCTCGAACTCCTGACCTCAGGTTATCTGCCTGCCTTAGCCTCCCAAAGTGCTGGGATCACAGGCATGAGCCACAGTGCCTGGTCTATTTTGTATCTTAAAATTCATGTTCTTTATTATGTTTTTATGTGTACTCATCTTCTAAATATGATAGCCAATTGTGTTTGTAGATGGTTTAAGAAGACAAAGAAAAGAAAAGGAGCAATATTTGATTAGATTGCCACTTTTTAATCTTCTTCTCAATTCTGTAACCCTGGGGAATGCCAAATTACAGAGATATATGCTACACTGACAAGTGCCACTAATGGGGCAGTGAACTTAATGATAGATGTGGTACCAAGAAGACACTAACCACTCTCTAGACTGTTGAGTGTTCAATAAATGTCACCTAATCCAGTTGGGTCTGATCAGAACGAGATTTTCAATTCATGGAATCCAGTCATGAAAATTGCTTACATGGTCTTAAATGTAATTACACCAAGTTTTAGTTCATCTAGGTGTCTCACTATTTCTTCATGAGAATCCAACTAGAGAGAAAACAAGACCTAAAAAGCAAGTAAGTAAATAAAAACAGAGAAAAGGTTAATAAGGTAACCAAGTAATTGATTTTCACAAGAACAAGATTTTGCAAGCCTAGTTAGTAAATGTAAACCACTTCTAAGATTCCAAAGGAAACAGGCAACTTATTCTTTTTCACACATGCAAAACTTTTCTGATCCTTGAGAAAATATAAGCTTCTTTTCAAAACCTTTTTTAAAATTTGAAAATGAAGGCAGAAATGTGATCTCATAATGCAAAAAAGAGAATTTACATTTGCCAGATTTTTTGAAACCGCTAAAATGCTCATCAACTTTTCAAAGGCCGGTGACCACACCAAACCATTCAGAGGAGTCCCTTCAACGTGTTCCCGGCAGTCTCCATCTCTGTCTTTTTTCCTTTTGCCTTTGTTACCATGAGAATATCCGCCTCTTTTTCTTCTCAGCCAATCTATATTCTAATATCATCTTCTCTGCTTCCTCCGTCTTTCTTTGTCTACCCTCCATTAATCGGTTACAACATAGAACAAGGTCTTAAAAAGACAATATGCAAGTGAAATGTAACCTTTTAACTTAAAAACAAGAGGACTAGAAAATCCTATATTTGTTCCTCTTGAGAGAGAAAGAGATCCTTTTTTACTCAGGTGATCTTGGATTTTTTCCCCTGTGGGTCAATAGCCACAAGAAAAAATTCCCTACCCTTGATGTATGTAGTCAGGGCTGGGCACTGACAAGGATGACAGAATGAGGAACCAGCAGGAATCCAGGACAAATTCTGCTCCATTCCCTGTTGGGAAGGTTGTTTCTTTATTAAACTCCTGCCTTCACCTCACTTCCTGAGCAATGGAAGAAAAATGTCCTTGCCTCCCCTGCCATGGAATACAGTCATTATTTCTCTTTGCAGGGAGGGATTTGGCGCCTCCTGACCACATAATGCTTTGGAGCTGTAGGAAGACCAAGGGTTTCCTTGTCAGAAAAAAAAAAAAAAAAAAGTCCTGGTGGGTTTGGTCATGGGACTTCCTATGCAGCAACATCTGGGAGAGTTGTTAACCCTCTCGTTGCTTTCCTAGTCTCCTTCATACCTAATCCTCTGGCTCTCCCACATCCTGTTGTTGTGCTGCCAACAATTCCAGAGGCCCTGGGACACTAACATTTACTGAAACACCATCTTCCATGTGCTTGTTTAGGCTGTGAAGGAAATGTCACATGGGGCTTTGTAATCAGAAGTTGCCAGTTGAAACTGAACATGTCCACAAACAACATTCCATATTTAATGGATTTTTCTCTACACCCCAGCTTCCTTTCTCTTATAAGAACACAGTCTAGAGGCTGACTCACTATTTTAACTTAAGTGAGTGTTCTTAAATTTATCTTACACTTCCTGAACTTCAAATCATAACCAATGCCCAAAACTGCTCTTTTAACACATTAAGTCCTCAATATATGCTGTGACCAAAATAGAAGTATTGTTATCAATGGAAATCAAGGAGTTCAGTCATCAGAGAATCTTCAGGTTAGATAAGACCTTAGTTTGGTTGCTGTACAATGTTTATAAAAGGTCTCTGAACAACCATAGGGCAGCCAATGTCTTATTTCAAATAGCCATGGGATGAGAGATGCCTTGGCTATTTCTCCTTGCTTAAAGACAGTCTCACTCTGTTGCCAAAGTTGGAATGCAGTGGCATGATCATAGCTCACTGTAACCTTGAATTTCTGGGCTCAAGTGATCCTCTCAATTCAGTGTCCTGAGTAGCTGTGACTATAACCATTTGCCACCACACCCAGCTAATTGTTTAATTTTTTTTTTTTTTTTTTTTTTTTTTGTGGAGGCGGGAATCTCACTGCACTACCCAGGCTAGACTGGAACTGCAAGAGCAGTGATATGGATCTCCAGCATCAGGATGTCACATTGTATTTCAGTATCACCAAAAGCAAGCATAGTAGATTTTCAACCCCATCGATATCTAGAGGGCAGTAGTGACAATTGTGATTGAAACACAGTTTCAGTTTCAGAGACCTTGGTGGATTTCTTTGGGGCCTGCATCTGTGGATTCTAAGCTCTGCTAATTGAAGTGGTCACTGACAAACAGCATGAATTTTTCAGCAACTGTCAGCACCCGTTGGAATTCTTAGACAAATTCAAGGTATCTCAACTCTTGTACTGGCTATATTGGCTATAACAGCTGTAAATTTCCTTTATTGGTCATGTAGAAAAGAAATAGGTGGGGTCTGGCAGAGACAGCAAGCTTTGGATACTGATGATGCAATCTCAGTACAATCTAGTTAGTGGAATCTGGGGAAAACAGCCTACATTTATATGAACCTTCAAATCCAAAAAAACATCCCTCAAATGAAGGGTTTGGGTATTGGGGATGGCGTCTGTTCATGGTAAAGATGTAGAGCAAAGTGAGAAAAAGGAACCAGTTGTTAGTTCTACTCTCCCTTTCTGTACAGTGGTGGGACAAAAAGAGTTAATTTGTGAGGTCATTGTATTACGTATTTCCTCCCCTAGCCTGTGAAGGAACATGACAATTTCACTTGTAACTGCATAGCACATCCCTATCTGATATTTTCCTTGTTGATTTATTTATTTGATTTGTTGTTTCTCTCGCCCTGCTAAAAGGTAAGCTCCAGGATAACAGGAATTGTTTCTGCTTTTGTTCACTGCTGTACCTCCAACACCAAGGACAAGGTCTGGCACATGGAAAGCACTCAATAAAAATTTGTTTGATGAGTGGATAAATGAATATAGTACACTGTTTGGAAATTTAAGTGACATTCAACAAAACTAAATCAAATATTTGATGAGTGGCCAAAGTATATCCTTCCAATTCAAAGTAGTGGGTTTTTGGAATGAGGATACAGTGAATTCTACAAGCACCATTTCCATTTTGCACTCATCTGACACTTGTGTATCGTGTATGTGTGTGTGTTTCAACAACTCATGTTTCATAAGAGTATCATATAATCTGGACTTCAGAGAACAAGATCCTCTGAAACGTAAATCACCCTAAGCCTAACAAACTTTAATTAAATTCACATGTCTCTTGTTTCCACAAGGGTATTTAATTATACTTTAGAACATTACCAGAAATTAAACTTGCATTAAATGTCCTTGTATTCACCATAGCATCTTGCATGGTATTGTGTGTAGAGAAATCAATCAGTAAATAGTTGGAGAATTAATGAAGGAATGAAGGAATTAAATCTATCCTAAATTTAGATTATTGTCCTAAACTGGTTGAAATAAATAGACAACTCTGAATCTGGTCTAACAGTAGTTTCCATTTGCTCTGGTAGCTGAAGTAAGAGGTTTGAGATTTACAGTAATGTGAGTTATGTGTTCTTCAAGTTTTCTTTCTTTTTTCCTTCCTTCTTTCTTTCTATCTTTTAAAACTTTTTTTTAAATGAACAGATCTTCCAGGACTTTGTGAGGGCTGTATTGGTTTCCAGGGCACTATATTCGAAAAAAAAGTTTGTAAACATTTTTAAATGTTACTCCTTTTACAATAAAAATATATATGATAAACTCACAGCAATTTTTTGAACATTCAGGAATTTAATTAAATCACTGGATCAGGCACATTAAGGGAAAAGAAGACAAAATCATGCCTATGACTCAGTATCAGAATTCTTCACATTAGGAAGAATATCCGTACTCACAAAAAATAAGAATTTTAAAAGTTTAAAAAATAAAAAAAAAGAATATCTGGTACAAAGAGAAGAATGAGTTCAATAGAAAGATATTCAAAGTACATACTGACATTCTTAGTTTTGGAAAAGGAAAAAAAAGAAATAGTGGAATTGAAATGGAAAAACAAGAACCTGTGGTCTTAATGTTTTTATAAGAGGAAGAGAGGGAGATAGAGCAAAAGCTGATTACACATATCATATGAACAAGGAAAGCAGTATAAATATTTTTCAGAATTAGTGTTAATGAAGAAACTACCTCATAACTAGATTGAAAATTGATTTTAGACAGGGTCTGTAGCCTTCTAACCAACGGACTTTGAGGATGAACCAGTCCAAATGAAGAAGTAGCTGCAGAGGCAGGTAGGTTGGGGATAGGCAATGAGAAAATAGTGGTTAAAAGCAGATTCTGACACTTACTTATGATTGAGTGGTGTCCATCCACAGTAGATAATTTCATTCCTTTTCTGGCAGCTACCAACGTTGTAGTGTTTAAAAGTGAATCACTAGGTCTACGTACATATTACTTTTATTCTTTCAAACAAATACTTACTAAGCATCTACTGTGTGACTGGCATTGTGCTAGATGCTGAAGATATAGCAGTAAATAAATCAGACAAACGCCTTGTTCTTTTTTTTTTTTTTGAGATGGAGTCTTGCCCTGTTGCCCAGGCTGGAGTGCAGTGGCGCGATCTTGGCTCACTGCAAGCTCTCTGCCTCCCGGGTTCACACCATTCTCCTGCCTCAGCCTCCCCAGTAGCTAGGACCACAGGCGCCTGCCACCACGTCCGGCTAATTTTTTTTTTTTTTTTTTTTTTTTTTTTTTTTGGCATTTTTAGTAGAGACAGGATTTCACTGTGCTAGCCAGGATGGTCTCCATCTCCTGACCTCATGATTCTCCCGCCTTGGCCTCCCAAAGTGCTGGGATTACAGGCGTGAGCCACCACGCCTGGCCATGCCTTGTTCTTAAGGAGTTTCTACTCTACTTGAGGAGATAATTTCAATTAAACAAATGCATAAATATGTAATTCCAGATGGTAGTACGTGCTTTTTTAGTTTTGCAAATATGATGCTGCCCTAACGAAAATACCTTACAATAGTGTAGCTTCCATAACATACACTTACTTCATTCTCATCTAAAAATCTTACAGGGAGAAATTCAGTTTTGTAGGATAGCTCTGCTCATGAGGGACATCATTTAGAGAAACACATTTCTTCCATACTATTATTCTACCATCTCCCAAGACATTACTCTTATCAGCATGGTTGAAGCTAGGTCACTGACATTTGCATTCTGGCTCCCAGGAAGAGGGGAAGAGAGGAAGTCCTTTATTTACATAAGCAACTTCTGTTTAAGCAAATGAGGCAGAAGTTGCACATATCGTTTCTGCTCATACACAACTGGACAGAATTTAGTCACGTGACCACACCTGGCTGTGAGGGAAACTGGGAAAAGTGGTCTCTGACAAGGCAACTATGTGCCCAGAAAAAAGAGAATAAAAGATTTGGAGATGTCACTAGCTTAGTGCCACACATGTCGTGATGGAAAATTATAGGAGCTGAGGGAAACCTCAGATAGTAGGGAGATCTGAAAAGCTTTAGAGTTTTGGTAACAAAGGTGTCTAACAAAGACATCCCTGCTCTAATAACCAGAATTTGTAAATGAGTCACATATGGCAAAAGGGCCTTTGTAGACATATTTAAGGTGACTGATCTTAACATGAGCAGATTATCCTGGATTATGCAGGTGGGCTCAATCTAATATGCAGGTGGGCTCAATCTAATCATATGCACCTTATTAAAAGTAGAGAACTTTCTCTGGCTGGAGAGAGAAGAGATGTGATAGAAGGAGAAGGCAGAGAGATTTGAAACATGAGAGGGACTTGACACAACATTGCTAGCTTGGAGATGGAGAAGGCCACATGGCAAGAAATGTGAGTGGCCTCTGTCTGGCTAGCTCCCAGCAAGAAAACACAACCCTCAGTGCTACAACCACTTGGAAATGAATTCTGCCAGCAATGTGAATGAGCCTGGAAATTAGTTCTCCCTAGAACGTCCACAAAGGTGCACAGCCCTGCTGCCACCTTAATTTGGGCCTTGTGAAACCTGAAGCAGAGAAACCAATTGAGCACACGTGGATTTCTAAGTTATATATATATGAGACAATAAATATGTGGGTTTTTTTTTTCTTTTTTTGAGACACTGTTGTTGTTTTTTTTTCTTTTTTTGAGACAGGGTCTCACTTTGGTGCCTAGGCTGGAGTGCAGTGGCCCGATCTCAGTTTAGTGCAACCTCTGCCTCCCAGGTATAAGCGATTCTCATGCCTCAGTCTCCCAAATAGCTGGGACTACAGGCGTGTGCCACCATGCCCGGCTAATTTTTGTATTTTTAGTAGAGATGGGGTTTTGCCATGTTGCCCAGGCTGATCTTGAACTCCTGAGCTCAAGTGATCAGGCCGCCTCGGCCTCCCAAAGTTCTGGGATTACAAGTGTAAGCCACTGTGCCCGGCCAAGACAGGTTGTTTTAAGCTACTGAGTTTGTGGTAAATTGTACACTGCAATAGAAGAGTTATACAGATTTGAAATCTGAAGGCTGAATCTGGAAGGTAGAGGGGTGGAAAAGACAAACAGTTATAGGCAAATGGGTTAACACATGCACAGGTCCTGGGCAGGAGAAAACACAGTAGTGTGAGGACTGGATCATGGTGAGAGACAGAGACATTAGCACAATATGATCTTGGAGAGAGAGAGGCAGAAGTCAGGTCATGAGGAGCTTTGGAGCCATGGTAAAATATTTTTTATGAAAACAGAGGTGAGTCGCAAATTTTTGGCCTCAAAATGACTTTATGCTCTTAAAAATTATTGACAGTCCTCCAAAGATATTATTTATACGGATGATATATATCAATATTTGCTGTATTGGAATTTAAAGCTAAGATTTTAAATATATTTTCTTACTAATTAATTTATAAACAATAATAAACCCATTACACATTAACATTTTTATGAAACTAGCAGTGTTTTCCAAAACAAAAGAAAAATAGTAAGAAAAGTGACATTGTTTTGCATTTTGCACATCTCTTTAATGTCTAGCTAAATAGAAGAAACCTGGATTCCCATCTCTCCTCTGCATTCAGTGTGTTGTGATATGTTGTTTGGGTATAGGGATATGGAAAAAAATCCAGCTTCGCAAAGATATATCGTTGGAAAGGGAGGAGCTAATTTAGTAGCCATCTCAGACAATTGTGGATATTCTTCTTTGATACTACGCAAAATTCAATGAGTGATCATTTCTAAAGAATTAGCTGCAATATACAATCTGCAACCATATCAACAAAAGTTTACACTCATACTTTAAAATCCATTGATCTATCTTGCACTTTGAATGAATCTTTTACCCAAGCATGATTTTGTAACATCATGCCTTGGATGTCTGAAAAACACTGATACAGTGAGTTATACAGATCTTCCAAATGTTGACACATTACATTATACAATATCATAAATTACATTAATCAGTATCATTTCCAATCTCATCAGAAAAGTATTCTGTACTGGAAATTTATCAGGTTCACAGTTGCAGATGGAAGTGTTTCAAAATTCTGATTTTCACTTGAAGGCAAAAATTGTATCGTTGGTAAAATATCATCAGTTGCTTTCCTATAATTGACAAGCTCACTTATTTCATTTTTGAGAAAATGTCTGCAAAATACACAAGGCTGCATAACCATATATTTTTGCCAGTAGTTCTTTCATGTAAAAATGGTGTTTCATGTAAAAAAGTGGCTAGTACAGTTTACAACTCAATTACACAGATGCGTCTCCTCAAGGCAGCCATCTTTCTTCAGTATATGACAGAAATGGATTATGCATAGTTTCCATCTTTATAACACAGAATATTAAAAAGATGTACTCACAGGTTAAGATTTAATAAAAATAATAATATTTACTGATTTATCAAGGACAGTATTATGTGCAAATGGCTTTATGTATTTTTTTTAACTCTTGAGTGTGTGATGGTAAAGAATACAATTACTAATTAGTACAGTTTGGTGCTACTGCCTTGATTTGTGCCAAGGCACCAGCAGTTTTACTCTGTTATTTTTGCACCGTCAGTAAAGACGGTCTTAGTATAATGTCTTAGTATTATTATGAATATAGATTTGAACTTGTTGACACCCTGTAAGGGTCTTGGGGATGCCTAGGGGTCTGTCCACCAGCCACACTTTGAGAGTTGCTGTTTACAAAAAAGAACACTGTCTATGATGGATTTTAAGCAAGGCAGAGACATGACCAGAATTGACGACAGTCAAGAGTTGCCAAAGTTGAACTAAGCACCAAAGATTGTATGGTAATAGTACATACACCACAAGCAGTACAATGGCGTCAGATGCTCAGACTCTCAATTTCAATTTAAGGTGTATTTACCAAATACCTCCTTTATATTTGTTTGGAAAAAATATGCAAATAGGAAACCCAAAATGCAATAAGAGTTTAAGACATACAAAAATAACCATAATGCAAAGTAAAGAAAGGTAAATTCTAAGAAAGATACAGAGTAATTTGGGTGTTCTGAGGAAGGAGAGATCATATCTATTAATATCTAGGATTATCAAAACAAGTGTCATCGAGTACGTGCCCACTGAGATGAGCCTTGAAAATAGGGTAGTGTGGAAACTAGTGGAGAAATGAGTGTTGGGGTATTCTAAGCAAAGGATGCATTATAACGCAAGGAGGTGGGAGAGTGTATTAGTCAGGGTTCTTCAGAGAAACAGAACCAATTATACGCATACATATACATATATATACGTGTGTATGTGCGTGTGTGTGTGTGTGTATGTATACACATGTAATTGAAGAGAGAGAGGGGGAGAGGGATTATAAGTTATTGGCTCTTACAATTATGAAGGCTTAAAAGTCCCACAATCTGCCATTGTGTTAGTCAGGGTTCTCTAGAGGGACAGAACTAATAGGATAGATGTATATATACATCTCTCTTCCAGTATGTGTGTGTATGTGTGTGTATATACATATATATATACACACACAAAAAAGGAAAAAATGCATATATATATATATATATATATGCATCCTCTCTCCTTAATAAGCTCTTAATAAACTTAATAAATAATATATGGGAGTTTATTAAAGAGAGTATGTGTATATATATATACACCCACACACACACACATATATATAGGAAGACAGATGTGTATACATATAATATATATATTCATCTATCCTATTGGTTCTGTCCCTCTGGAGAACCCTATATTTATATATAAGGGAGTTTATTAAGGAGTATTGAGTCATATGATCACAAGGTGAAGTCCCACAAGAGGCCATCTGCAAGGTGAGGAGCAAGGAAGCCAGTCCAAGTCCCAAAACCTTGAAAGTAGGGAAGCCAAAAGTGCAGCCTTCAGTCTGGGGTCGAAGGTCCAAGAATTCCAAAGCTGAAGAACTTGGAGTTCGATGTTCGAGGGCAAGAAGCATCCAGCATGAGAGAAAGATGAAGGCCAGAAGACTAAGCCAGTCTAACCCTTACACATTCCTCTGCCTGCTTTTATCCTAGCCTCGCTGGCAACTGATTAGATGGTGCCTACCTAGATTGAGGGTAGGTCTGCCTCTCCCAGTCCAGTGACTCAAATGTTAATTGCCTTTGGCAATACCCTCACAGACACACCCAAGAACAATACTTTGCATCCTTCATTCTAATCAAGTTGACACTCAACATTAACCATCACAGCCATCTACAAGTACCTTGAAAGCCTAAGATATGGAGATCTGATGATGTTGATTTCAGCCCAGGACTGAAGCCCTGTGAATCAGGAGCAACCAAGGGTAGGAGAAGATAGATTTTTCAGCTTAAGCAGTCAGGCAGAGTTACTTCACCATTTCTCCGCCTTTTTGTTCTGTTCAGACCTTCAACAACATCAGATTGGATGAGGCTCGCCCACATTGGGGAGGGCAATCTGCTTTACTTAGTCTACCAATTCCAGTGTTAATCTCTTCCAGAAACAGCTTCACAGACATATCCAGAAAAGACCATGGAGACTCTTGTACTCGGCTGGCAAAGAGACCCATCAAATTTTGGGTGTTTAGTTTCATAGACTGCAAGACATGTGATTTTTGTACCACGCCAAGTATCTCAGGACTTGGCCAGCATGCTTTATTACCAGGCAAGGACACAGTGAAAGAGTTGCCCACATGGAGTGGTTTTGTGACCATGAGGAAAGTCAAAGTGAGGGCAAAGATAACCAATGTTATCTAGACATATCTGTTAATTAAGAAAGGTAGCAATAGTTATTTAACAACTAGCTTCTTTGTTAGATGAATGAATCCTGCAAATGCCTGTTGCCTTATATTCTTTGAAAAGAAAATTGTGGGTGGATTTGGATTGTTCTAGCTTTCCTAAAAGTAGTTATACTGACAGTACGTTTTTAAGGTAAGACCTAGGTTAGAATCTCAACTCTGCAACTTTGCATCTGTCAGACCTTTGACAAGCCACTCCAAATGTTTGAATCTCAGTTGTCTCATCTATGACATGAGTATAATAATAGTGCTGACTGTACATGGTAAGATAATGAGATAATGCAGGAAAACATGCTTAGAATAGTGTCTGGCTCATACCAAGTGCTCAATTAATGTCAACCATTATCAACAGCCCTTGTTGAAAGTTTAGGGTTTATTGGACTAAAACAACTTTTTGTAGTAAGTGCATTTTATTTATTGTTGAAATATTAACATGAACCTACTAGATGCAGAGTCACATTCAAATGCCTAAATCAAAGTGACAAAGTTGTGTTGTTTCACAAACTTTAAGATGAAGAAGGTTCCCATGTATCTGAGTTGCCTCTCCTGCTCCTCAGTTAGCTCATACTTCTGCGTATTACAGTAATCTCTTGCAATTACATTGATACGTACATTTTCTTCCCATCGAGGAGAGATTCTGCAGGTCTCTTTAAAGGAATATTTTTAATGTTTTTGCCATAACCAAATAGCAAGTCCTGCAGTGCAGGGCAGGAGTTTGACAGGTCTGGGTTACAAATTCTGGCTATCTTATGTCCCTAATTGATTAATTCTGAGCAAGCCATGTAACCTGACTGGATTTCAGCTTTTGCATCTGTAAAATAGGAATAATAGTACATACCAAGTAGAGGTATTGTGGAGACTAAACAGGAAAAGTATGATCTTTTCTCTAGATATGACAGAGAAAAATGCTAAATGTATAGGTCCATCCTGTTACCAGCTGTTTTAGTGAATACTAAGAAATCAAGAAGCAAGGCTGTTTCCTGAGATTCATGAAACATCAAATCCAAATTCATTTTGTTTTTTCATTTCTGCATAGCCAGGGACAGGTACATGTTGGCCTGATTTAGCTGGCGAATGGCTAGAGTTCTCATTCTCTCTCCTGAAGCTAGAGAGAGATGCAGGCTTTGCTAGAGACAGCCTCACTGCCCCATGTTTGACCCTACAAAAAAAGGCAATGTTCTCAATGTACTGGAAAACAGCAGATGAGAAAATGACATCTGACTCAAATTGTGTAGCCCAGAGTTGTTTAGAGAGATTCTTCTGTGAAAAGTAACATCTTTGGGGCTGGGCATGGTGGCTCACTCCTGTAATCCCAGCACTTTGGGAGGCCAAGGTGGGCGGATCACATGAGGTCAGGAGTTTGAGACCAGCCTGGCCAACATGGTGAAACCCCATCTCTTCTAAAAATAAACAAATTAGCCGGGCATAGTGGAGGGTGCCCATAATCCCAGCTACTGGGGTGACTGAGGTGGGAGGATCGCTTCAACCCAGGAAGCAAAGGTTGCAGTGAGCTGAAACTGTGCCACTGTACTCCAGCCTGGGTGACAGAGCAAGACTCTGTTTCAAAAATAAATAAATACATAAATAAATAAATAGTCACATATTTGGGAGTCACAAAATTGTTACTTGGATTTATAAGAAAGAATCTAATTAAAGTTTAAGGTGTAAGTCTGCTATTTATAATGCTAATGATCTAATATTATTTGTAATATCCTAGAATTGCTCTTTGCTTTGTAAAGTAATTATGGACATTTCATCTTGAGGTATTGTGTGAAGCAGTAAATACAATATGAAAGAATTGGAAAAGTGATGGAGACAGAACCAGGCAATTTCACTTTTGCAGCCCTGTTTGGTCCTTGGTCATTCCTCAAGCCTACTACCCACATTCCTTTCCATATGAAGTAAATAATCAAGTGAGTCAATATTCTCATCCTATTTTTGTTCATTTTAATAGGAACCAGAGATTCTCAGATTCTCATACTAATGTATAGTTCTTCATCTGTAAAATATATGTTAGCATGTTGAAATTAAACATGAAAAAAGTTAAGCATTTTATTTAAAACATCGGGTTTATCTGATTTAATATTACCGCCTAGATTCTACCTAAAAATCATGTTATGGCTTTTCAAAAGTCAATTGGACATGTGCCCGGTGGCATAGGGTGCAGCCTGTACTTTGTGCACTTTTAAAGTAAAAGGAGAGTCAAGCCTTTGGGAATGTCCTTGGTTTGCTTTGTGTGGGGCTGTCACACTCTATAGCAACCAATCAATTATTCCTTAATTGATAGGGAAAATTGTGTACCACCCATAAAGTCACGTTTGGACACAAAAGTACATCGTCTATATCTGTGTGTGCTTGCTCCATTTCTCCTGAATGGCAAAACCTGTCAGATTATTCCTGTAGGCAGTTTGTACAAAGACATAAACTTTTGCAACTGTGTCAGAGAATTTAAAATGTAGACTGCTAAAATGGGAAGAAATCTGAAACGTTCAGATTCCAGAGAAATAATGTCTTCATTTTGTTGAGACTGAAGAAAATAAGACCCAAATATGGGACTGACTTGCCTATGGACACAGAACAAGCCAGAAAGAAGTAGACTCAAACTAGGACCCAAGCATCCTCCCAGGCCAGTGCTCATTCTTAAATGTAGGCTTTGTAAATTGGCCAAGTCATGGCACAATATTGAAAGCCAATAAAAGACAAAAGATTTTTATATCCAGTAATATTTCACAGAAATATTATGATTCCACAGATATATCTCATTCCACATAAATAAAAAGTAGCATTGTTAAGGTACATTTGCCAAGAAACAACCCCAAAAATGTCAATGAAGGACTTGAAGATAGATTAGAAATGTCTCTGATCATTTTTTTATGGGGGAATTCCCAGTTTGGTTATGATTCTCAGGATCAGAAGAGTTTTGTGAATCATAGACCACATTTGGTTTTGTTGTTGTTGTTGTTGTTGTTGAGACAGAGTCTCCTTCTGTCGCCCAGGCTGGAGTGCAGTGGCGGGATCTCTGCTCACTGCAACATCCGTCTCCCAGGTTTAAGCAATTCTCATGCCTCAGTCTCCCAAGTAGCTGGGATTACAGGTGCGTGCCACCGCGTCTGGCCAATGTTTGTATTTTTGTAGAGATGGGGTTTCACCATGTTGGCCAGGCTGGTCTCGAACTCCTGACCTCAGGTGATCTGCTTACCTCGGCCTCCCAAAGTGCTGGGATTATAGGCATGAGCTGCCACACCCAGTCACTTCTTTAAATTAAAATAAGTAACCTTTTTCTTTTCACTGGTATGCAGAGAAAGTATTGGGAGGGAGGTAGAGGAAGAATTATTCAATGAATGATACTGAACAAATGGCAAGTCATTTGGAGGGAAAATTAAGTTAGATTCTATTTGATGCTTTAAAGCAAAATAAACTCCAGATTATTTAAAGATTTCAATGTAAAAAAAGAAAAGAAAAAAAAAACCCTAAAAGTACTATAAGAACTTAATGGTGAGTATTTTATTTTTATAATCTTGGAGTGGAGGATGCTTTTCCAAAGACAACATAAAAGGCAGAAGCTATTGAAAGACGTGAATACGTAAGTACAAAAAACACTTATAGATAGTAAAAATGCCATGGTAAAGGTAAATTTTAAACTGGAGAAAACTTATTGTCACACATTAAAAAGGATTATCATGTATAACATAGAAAGAGCACTAACATATCAGTGACAAGTGAATATCTAAATAGAGAAGTAGGGAAACAACATAAATGACAATTTACCAAAGATACCAAAATTTTCAGTCCAGTACATGAAAAGACAGTCAAATTTACTAGTAACTAAAGACTTAGGGTGAAAAATGGTTTTTTGGGGGGCCTATCAGATAGTAATGATACTTTGGTTTTTATTTTGAAATGCTTGTGTCTGGAAAGCAAGTATATTATTTGGGTCCTATTCCCATAGATGTCATCACTGTCATTTTATTTTCCATAAACAACCAGTTACCAGATTCACGGAAGCCCATTGTCGAGTGTTAGGCAAATCAAAGGCTGCGTTTATTTTTGCCAGGCAACTTCTCTATCCCCTCTGAGTTCTGTGATGCTGTGTATAGCTGAGTAGGAGATATTTTCAAAGTCTGGGCCTTCCGTTAATGTGCACTGTGTGTGCCCATGGAGTGATGTGTACATTGGGGAATGAAGAACTGGCGTGGAATTGTGAAATTACTCCCACTGGTATTATATTTGGACAGGCTGACATCTGACATTAATGGTTCCACAATAATACCTGACACTTAAACACAGTTTGAATGTAATCAGTTTCCTCAGAAATCAGCAAACCCTATAATCTGAAACATCTTAGTGACCTTGTGTTTTTATTTTTTTGTTCAACTTTTTATTATAAGATTTTTCAAACATACAGAAAGGTTGAAAGAATACTAACATGAATACTTGTACATTCACCATTCCGATTTAACAATTAAAACCACGATATTTTAAATGCAGTGGAGGCTTATTCCTAAACATCCTTCTAGAGCTAAAAACATGCAAATTTGTTTAGCTCTCACAGGAATGAGATAACATATATATACACAGTGGAATATCATTCACCCTTAAAGAAGGAAATCTTGCCATTTGTGACAATTTAGATGGACCTAGAGGATGTTAGGTTAAGTGAAATAAGCCAGACACAGGACAAATATTGCATGTCCTCACTTTATGTGGAATCTATAATTCTGTAAAACACATAGAAGCAGCAAGTAGAATGCTGGTTACCAGGGATGGAGGATGGGGGAAATGGAGAGATGTTGTTCTAGGGGTACAAAGTTTCAGTTATGCAAGATGAATAAGTTCTGAAGATCTAAGGTATAGCATGGTGGCTATAGGTAATAATATCATACTGCACTGTTGAAATTTGCTAAGAGGGTAGATACTAAGTGTTCTCACTCCCAAAATATAAAAGGTAACTACGTGAGGAGATGGATATATTAACCAGCTTGATGGTAGTAATTACTTCACAAGGTATATATATGTGTGTGTATATATATATTTATATCTAGGATATATATAATATATAAATATATATATTTATTTATAAACATATGTATTTATTTATAAATATATATTTATTTTTATTTATTTATAAATATATTTATTTATATTTATTTATCCTATATATAAATATATATATCCTAGGATATATATAATATCCTATATAAATATATATGTATCCTATGTAAATATATATACACACACACACACACCAAGTCATCAAATTGTACACCTTAAATATATACAATAAAAAAGAAATGAGGGTCAGTGCAGTGGCTCACACCTGTAATCCCAGCACTTTGGCAGGCCAAGGCAAGTGGATTGCTTGAGGCCAGGAGTTCAAGACCAGCCTGGGCAACAGAGCAAGACTTCATTTCTAGAAAAATTTTAAAAATTAACCAGGTGTGGTGGCACATGCCTGTAATCCCAGCTGCTTGGGAGGCTGAAGCAGAAGTATTTCTGGAGCCCTGGAGTTCAAGTCTGCAGTGAGCTACGATTAGATCACCACAGTACTCCAGCCTGGGTGACAGAGCGAGATCTTCTCTCTCTAAAAAAAAAAAAAAAAAAAAAAAAAGGGGAATGAGGTCACACTTTACATATTCTGTTGTTCTGAATATTTTTTAAATTTTTACTTAAAATGTATTATAAAAGTAACACTAAATATTCTTCGACAACATCATGTTTAATGGCCCCCTAATATTTTCATAACCAATCCCCTATGGTTAAACATTGGTGGTGATTCCAATTTCTCATTATGATGAAAAAAATGAGATCAATGAACATAGATGCATCTTTTTCTCTTCAGGCGATAATATCCCTGGGTAAATTTGTAGACTGGGATTGAAGAGTCAAATGACATGCACATTTTATATTTTGCTAAGTCTATTTTTCAGACAAGATTAAATTGGCAGACAGCTCTAAATGTCTACATTTGAGATGTGATGACATCATTTAAATGCTATCATCAGATAATTAGTAGTTCTTTGTAAATAAAATTTCCAGATACCTGAAGCATACCTTGATAACAAATACTTTTTAGCTACTTAGGCTAAAACGCATCTGTAAAATGTACCGCATATTCCTCTGACTTTTTAAACAGATGATACTTAATATCACTTAATAATTATTGCTTTTCTGGATGAAGATTCAAGTCTTATGATGAGTTTTTCTAGGCTAGTTGTTCCCATACTCAGTGTCCCCAGATTCTGTATTCCATTCCTGGCACTATCCTTTCTAGTGTATAGAATACAACATCCCTCTCTTTTCTTTTTTCCCCTGCCACGCTTGGATAATCTAATATCATATTGCAAGAACCAAGGAAAAAAACAAGATATCCAAACTTACTAAGTCAATGATTTATATCCAATTCCAAGTCAATAGAATCTGAACTAAGGCCACTTTTTCTGCAGTGTTGCACATCACTTCTCAGAGTCCTTTTACACTGACTTTCTACTTGATACCTGGTTGAGACTGCTAAGAATCTGATCTGTAGATAATCAGGTATTTCCACCACGATGCAATAGATTCTTATTTATGTAAACTAATTTCAGTTAAGGCCAAGTCTACATAAAATTTGTATTATTTTTCTTGAGTCAGCTTTGTCCGCAAGCCTAGCCTCTCCAACAAAAAGAGGGAAATATTGGAAGCAGCAGTGCTCGCTCTAGAACAGAGTTTTATTAAACTATTCCTTTCCAGTAATTGTTTCCTATTATATATTAAATAGCAAGTCCTACAGGTTTATTATGTAAAGCTGTAGTTTTGCACTTGAAACTGGCTTATAAACATAGTCTGCAGATCACATTTTATCAGAAGAAAAAAAGATACCCATATAGCAAGGAATTATCTGAACTAGCAGCATAGCTCTTACTTAAATTCACTTACACTCGAGCATGAGCTGGGTCTCCATAATCAAAGTGAAGTGGAGAATTAGAGTAATTTGAGATAATTCAGACCAGAAAAGTCTACCCCAAAACATTTCACCTAATTGCATCAATTATCTAATTGAAGGAAACCTTGGGGAATTGGGGCTTGAATCATTCTGATAATTGATTTAATTTTCATTTAGTTTGTGTATGAAAATACACCCACACACATTCTACCTTGAAGCTTTCTATTTAGTAACAGGCGAAAGCAGCCTCCATCTCTGGAACTGATATAATTTGTCACTTGTGGTTTCCTCACCTTGGCATATCCCAACCATGAGATTTCATTGGCATGGTCATAGTACATCCCTGGAGGAAAGTTTCCATTTTCTACAACTTGAATTATGTAACTATTTATTAATTGTTTTTTGAAGGTGAGGAATGGAAAATTCCTACATTTCTCGTGTAGATTTGTTCACTTTTCTTTTCTTTTTTAAAAAAATGATTTCTTACTTTTTTGGCATATCTAACATTTTTCAGAAGAAGCTTGAAAAACTTTAGTTGGGGAGAAGAAGGACACGGGAGATTTTCATTACTAAATTCTGCTAATTCAACAAGAAAGCATTAATATACGATATTCATACAGAACTCAAAAGATTCCACAAAGCACCCAATATACAACTCTCAATATTAACTAAGCCCTCCAAACTGGCAGTAAAGAGCCACTGGTTAGTCCCTCGTTTCTTAAAAGAAAATCACCCCCCGCTTCTGCTTTCTTTCTATTCCTAGTTTGTTGAGTATTTTTATCATGAGAAAGTATGGTTTTGTCTAATACTTTTTCTGTATATATTGAGTTGATCATGTGATTTTTATCTTTTGTTCTCTTAATATGGTGTGTTACACTGATTGATTTTTGTATGTAGAAGTAACTTTGCATTCCTTGGATAAATCCCTTTTAGCCACGGCATATAATTCTTGGTATATGCTGCTAGATTCATTTTACTAATATTTTGTTGAGGATTTTTGTATTTATATTGATATAAGATAGTGATTTTTAGTTTCTTGTGATGTTTTTGTATGGTTTTGGTGTCAGGGTTGTAATGGCCTCATTAAATGATTGGTAAGTGTTAACTCTACTTTTATGGTTTGGAAGCATTTGTAAAAAAATTAGTGTTTTTTTGTTGTTGTTGTTTGTTTGTTTTTTAAACATTACGTAGGATTGACCTGTGAGGCCATCTAGGTCCGGGCTTCTATTTTATTATAATCCAACCTCTTTACTTATTATAGCCCTCTTCAGATTTTCTATTTCTTTATGAGTAAATTGTGTTCATTTGTGTCTTCCTAGGAATTTGTCTTTTTCATCTAGATTATCTAACTTGTTGACATGCAATTTTTCATAGTATACCATTTTATCCCTTTTATTTCTGTAATAATAGGTAATAATGACCTATCTTTCATTTCTGGCTTTAATAATGTGAGTCTTTTTTTTTTTTTTTTACTGTGTCAGTCTAGCTAAACATTTTCCAATTCTGTTAATCTGTTCAAAGAACCAACTTTTGGTTTTGTTGATTTTTATCTATTGTTCTATTTTCTATTTTCATTTATTTATACTGATCTTTATTTTTTCCTTCTTTCCTCTTGATTAGGGTTTAGTTTTCTTGTCTTCTTCCAATTTCTGAAAGTAGATAATTTTGTTTCTTTAAGTTATATTAGCTAAATTTTCACCACAAGGGCTCTGAGGGTTATCTTCCTCAATTATTTTAGTAACTGGCTTATGTTTTTCTCCTCTTTCCTCTCTTCCTCCAGTATATATTTGATGACTTTGGCACTGATATCCTATCCTCAGCTCCACTAAGCCCCAAATCCATGCTACCTTAGCCACCCACCACACTGCTCCCTCTCTGAATCCCAACTCCATGAAGAAATGCTCCTCTGGTAAGATGTTGCACTTAGCTTTCCTCCATTATGTACAACTTCCATTCCTGCCTCTAACTCCCATTTCCCAACCACACTACACTGGCCTTTTGCCTTCTACTTACTTTGTCTTTTTTTTCTGTTCATAAAGTCCCATAACATTCTTTTGCTTATAATTAATTCTATGTAGCCTGGACTCCATTGATTACCATTTTAGTTCTTTGCTATTCCTTGCTATTCTGCTGTGCTTGGCTCTGTCCCCAAATTAGCCCCATTGCCCTCTGTCTAGTACTCCTGTTTCCTGGAGGCAGATTATGATTGGTTGTAAGAAAGCATGAATGCATTTTAATTTGGATTAATTACTCCTTCCAAAAAATAACGACTGTTACCTGTCTAACAAGTCAGTAGTATAGTGCCTGGCACATCTTTGAGACACTATGAATGTGACTTCCTTCCGTGTTCCTTCTTATCCTTTCTCTTGTTGACTCTTGTCCACATACTCCTTAATTGCTATTTCTAATCTTTTCCATGCAACTCATGTCTCACATGTTCTGCCCACTAAGCTCTCTCATTCACTTACTTGTCCTTCTCTGTTCCTAAGAAGATAGGAACAATGCAACATGAGATTTTTAACCTATTCCCTCAATACCTATGCCCATCTTCCAAGGCCTTTCCTTATATCTAAAGGATATCAATCCTGCCTTCTCAGTACAGTATTCCATTTCCTTCAGTTCACTGACAAACTCCTAGATTGACTGGTTAGCAACTGTTCCATTATGGAGTGGTAGTTTCACAAGGCCTAAGTGTAGGTTGGTGTAAAAGTTCATGTGGTGAAAGGAAGTGGTCTCTGCCTCTATTGTCTTTTCTTTGCATCATCTATATGCTTGCCATATACTAGACATTTAATAAATATTTATTGAGCAAATTAATGTACTACATATTATGTCACTGATTTCATGTACTTTTGACACTTCTGTGATGTTTCCAAGCGTCACATTATTTTCCTCATCATTTGGGAGATCAGAATGTGGAAATTCCCCCTCCTTTTTCCTCAACAACCACCCTCATGCCACACCTGTAACTTAAAGCTCTTTATGCAAAAACAGACGTGTCTGATTCCACGTAGTGAGCAGAAGATTACATATAGATTAAAAATCAAAAGAAAATGAACTCTGCTCCAGTGTTAGAAAATACAGCCAAGGCTGGATAAAACCAGAAGATCAGGAATGATGACACAATGCAGTGGCAAATGTTTGAAGAAGGGAATAAGGTGCTAGCATTCCTTTCCTGAGATAAAGGTACATGGATAGTTGCTCAAGAAGTCTTCTATGTACTTTATCACATGCTAGATGAAGTATTCTGTGTAATTTTTTAGAAGAGTCTTCAAGAAAACTTTAGGTGATTAATAGTCACGAGTAGCAGAATAAACCTTTTTCTGAATAATATAACAAAATCTTCCTGGTAGAGAAAATCATGTAAGATATTTCCTTTTGCTTCTGGGAACCAAGAAGTGATAAGGAAGAAATGGTTTAGATACTGAAATGTTAAAATTTAGGAGGCATTTCCATGGCCTTGTGAAAGTTGCAGATTTGAACTTGGAAGGCAGCTTAATGGACTAGAAAGAACATGAGTGTTGGGGCTGGATGAGGCATTTAATTCTGACTTTGCCACTTGGGCTTTTACCTTGAGCACATTCTGAGGAAGAACAAGAAAAAGGTGCCTCTTGGTGACTTACAGGAACACAGTTTCATGGCCTATAATAATGGAGGTGGCCTGAGATGATTTCTTGTTTAGATAGGAAAAGAATGAGGTTTGTGCTGAGTGAGCGCAATGACCTACGTCAAAGCAAACTATTTAGAACCAATTTGGTGGTATCCAGTACTACTTCAGAGATCACAAACCAGTTCCATTACTGCTTGATAGAATCAAAGATGTTCAGTGGCATCAGAAAGGGAGGGTAAGAGATGTTATATCTATGCATTCACAAGGGCTTCTAAAAGCCTCTGGGCCTTTCCAGCAACTCTCACTGGGTGATGCAATTAAAATCTGTGTGAATTAAAAAAATAATAAAACTCTTTAAAACTGCTCCTCTCAAATGTTGACAGTAAATGTTTTATCACCCTTGAATCCCTCTTGCTATATTTTGCTAAGGTCCTTAAGCCTTGTTTTCCACACTGTTAAGTTGCAGAGAGTCATTTCTGCTTGCCTTTGACGTGTATAGTGAGGTAACCACTATGTGCATAGTGAGGTGACCACTATTCAAAGGCAAGCAGAATAATAAGCATACAATAAAAGAGCTTCATAAAGAATCAGGTCTTGACCAGGCATGATAGTTTATGCCTGTAATCTCAGTGCTTTGGGAGGCTGAGACAGGAGGATCACTTGAGCCCAGGAGCTCAAGACTAGCTGGGCAACATAGCAATACTCTTTCTCTAAAACAAGCTGAAAAAAAATTAGCCTGAAATGGTGATGTATGCCTGTGGTCCCAACTATACTTGGGAGGCTTAGGCAGGAGGATCCCTTGAGCCCAGAAGTTTGAGGTTACAATGAGCTAAATTGCACCGCTGCACTCCAGCCTGGGTGACAGAGTGCGACCCTGTCTCAAAAAAATTTTTAATTTAATTTAAATTTTAAAAAGAACCAGACCTTGACTTCTACCCAAGCTTCTGTGACCATATTCACCAAAATATCAAATAAAAATTAGGTATGCTGTATGACAGAGGTCTTGTGTGCTGCTTCTGAGTGTGAAAAGTGAGGGATGCAACTTGTACATGAAAATGTTTTAAATTGGGGGCCATTCCCATGATATATAGACACAGATAACAGGGGTTTAAAATCCAGAGTCAGTTTTCTATGGTAGCAGAGAGTAAGGGCATGTGGACAGAGCCAGGCATTGGAGCCACTGAGGCTTAGGGTTTGAATTCTAGCACTGCTACATACTAGCTGAGTGATCTGTGCTTTAATTCCTTCATCTATCCACATGGACATATTGCTACACACCTTCAGGTTTGTTTTGGGGACTAAATAATTTGACATTTATAAAGGGCCTGCCCTGTAATAAGTGCTCCATAATTATTAGTTTATGTTCACTCATGTATTCATTCAATAAACATTTATTGAGCACTTGCTCTGTGTGGCAATCACTGTACTAGGCATTGAAACTCAGACAAATGAGATAGAGCATCTGTTCTTAAGGAGGTCACAATGAAGACAAGGAGACCAAGAAACAGACAATTTAGTTACAGTATGGAAAATACCACAATATAAATCTGTGCATATGCTGTTAGGAAGGAACAAAAGAGAGATTAGGGCAGGCTTCGCAAAGCAGGTGATGAGCCTTAATGGTTAGTTGGGAGCTCTTCCAAGTGAAGAGGAGGAGAAAGGCATTCCATAGATAGAAGTGACATGAGCAAAGCCTCGGTGAGAAAGGTGAGAAACAACATAGTACGTGCAGGAGCCTACCAGCATTTGGGTATTGCCAAAACATAGTACATGAGGGAGGGGGTTGCCGGAGGTGAGAATGGGGATACGGGCAGGGAAGGTATTGGCAGGCCCTCTTTAATCTTCTCCTCCATCCTTTCTTGGAAAATTCAGAACATGTAATTATAGTAGTTATCGCCAGAGGAGCAGAAAGCTATTTCTCTCCTGACTGTTTTTATGGTACATCCGGTAAATAGAAGGGTCATTTTGAGACCACCTACCCGCATTGCCACTTGGCAATCATGAGTACCAGAATGTGTGGAAAAAGAAAACAATTCTTTTGACTTTTTTCCCTCTCGGGCAAGGGCAGAAAATTTAAAAGCTGTGAAGTTAAGCTCTCATCAAAGTAGAACTTAGGTAATTAAAAGTGTGGACTCTGGATTCAGACAGACCTGCATTTTGAATTTGCCTTACTATATGTCTTATTACCTCAAGATAGTTACTTAAACCTCCAGGCCTTAGTTTTTCCAGCTGTAAAATGAGTTTAATGAAATTATGCATGTAAAGCACTTAGTACAGTGGTAGGCACATACAAATGCACTATATCAATGTGCTATTGCAATTGTCTGAACACAGTTGGCCAAGATTGTCATAGAAAAGCAATGAGCCTTGAATTTGGACTGGTTATCCCGATGATGATTTTCAAGTCTTCCTCTATCACCATTGCTTTGACTTCATACCACTTGAGCTTGACTTGACTACACTTTAGGAGGGTCCCCAAGCTTCCGTATTGTTACACCTGTGGCCATAACAACTAGGAAAATAACAGACTGTTAACCTGTAAAATGGAAAAAGCTATGTTTTTCTTCCTTCTTCTCCAGGCAAATTCGTATTAAGGGAAGAACATCCAGGGAACCATAGAAATTAGCCTATGCATTATCAAGCAGATAATGGTCTTGTTTTCAAGACAATGTACCTGCATAAGATACTAAAACGTACAGATGTGACTAATTATCTAATTAGAAGGCAATTTGAAGAATTCATGTTTTTGTATAAACTTACTTTGAATTTTAAATTCAACTTCACAAATGGTATCAAGGAAAAATTTTACTTAATTAAGCCTATATAGTATATTCATTTACAATCTTTTTAAATTCAATTAAATTTAGAAAACAGTGTTAAAAACTATGGCTAAGAACCCACTGGAAAAATGTTAAACATAGAGCTACCATACGAGCCAGCAATTTCAATCCTAAGTATGTACCCAAGATAAATGAAAACACATATCCACACAAAAACTTGTAAAGGAATGTTCATAGCAGCATTATTCAAAATAGGATTTCAACTGAAATGCCCATTAGTTGATGAATGGATAAACAAAATGTGGTATAATCATACAATGGAATATTACTCACCCATAAAAAGGAATAAAGTGCTGATCCATGCTGCAACACGGATGAACCTTGAAGACATTATGCCATGTAAAAGAAGCCAGACAAAGAATGTCACATAATATATTATTCAATTTATATTAAATATCCAGAATAGGTAAATCTACAGGACAGAATGTAGATTAGTAATTGCCAATGGTTGTGAGGAGAGGAGAGAGGGAAGTTAGTTCTTAAAGGGTATAGGGTTTCTTTTCGGGGTGATTAAAATATTCTAAAATTGGATAGTGGTGATGGTTGCACAACTCAATGAATACAGTAAAAAACAATTGAATTATACGTGTAAATGGGTGAAATGTATAGTGTGTATTCAGTGTTTATTGTTGAGATACAATATCTCAATGAAGTTGTTAAAAATCTTTCACTGACACACTCCCTATCTTGGAATTTAGAATGTTTGTTTCACTTCTGAACAACCCCCTTCTCCACTATTGCTGCTTACAGCGTATGGTGAAATGGCTAAGCCCATCAATGGAAGTGGAAAGGCTAATCATTGTGATTACATATTTGTAAACAGTAAAATAATTCCTTTGCTTTATGTTTAAAAGACTTTCAGAGTAAATTTCTCACTGTTTGTCCTTAGCTAGATTGATTTCATTTCCTGAGTGCTAGCTCACCCCAAGTGCCCTCTGTCCAATTTATACCTTTGCCTAGATAAGTTGCCACAGCCTACCATTATTTTCACAATCAAGTATTAATGACACTTTCCCTCTCTCGAAAAGCTGAGGAAGTTCAAACTGCTGTTAATTAAAACTGTAATCATTTCCTAAATAGGCATAAATAAAAGGGATGTTTTATGTTCTTGCTGTTAAAGTAGAAGCTAGGAGTCTAAATTATCTGTTGCAAGCAAGTACTCGACATTTCTATATGGGGATTAAAAAATAAAAAAGATTTTTCTCACATAGCTAGATTTCACAAAAGTATACCAGATCAGGCTAGCACTGAAAGCGTATTAATATGGTAATTGAAATGGGAAAGGTTCATTCATGGCTCCTTTACGTGTCAAATTAAACAAGATCATGATCACTGAAAGTTTTCTTCTCCCTTTTTATGAAAAGAAAACATTTTGGTGTTATGTAGGACATAACTTAACAGTTCACAGCTAAGAAGTAAATAATTACAGGAAGGCAATGAAGTGAAAGCTGTCTAAAGGCCATATCTTGTGTTCTGCAACAGATGATTAAACAGCAAAATCTTAATTTTAATTAACTTCTTCTACAGGATGGCAGTAGATTATACATTATCCCATATATTTGCTTGAACTGGAATAGCTGCCTAAAAGCTCTCCTATCTCCAGATAAAATCTAATAAAATTATTTTAAGAAAGAGATTTTCATGGGCACTGAATTCACTGAAAAAGGTATGTTTGGGGCAGAGGGAAGAGCAGTTCATTTCTTACCCCCATGAGTTAGTAGTTGTCAGTCTGCCACCAATAGGCTATAATATTCACGTGCAAAGCAGGCCAGAGCCTAAGAGATGAGACAACAGTTTGTAACTCACACATGAGGGAATCTTCGGGATCTGGAAAGAAACTCACACAGCTCCAAAACATCTTAAGAACTACAATACCTTCTAGAAATTCTCAAAACTGGGTCTTTTAAAGGATGTTTTGAACACGGAGATGGGGTGAGGGTTAAGCAAGGGAATCTTATGAGGAAGTAGTGCTTTGGAGTGTGGGAGGCCAAAGTCTTTATTTCAAGGAAACAGCAGAGTCAATAGGAGGATTCTAGAGAGATTCATGCTGCTTTTACTTTTGTGATTGGTTCTCTCTCCCACTAGAATGTGGGCTCCTTGAGGGTCAAGTCAATTTGTTTGGTTCATTGCTGACTTCCTCAGTATATAGTGCATAGTAAGTGCTGTGTAGATTCTTCTGACCTGTAATGGATTAGCACCAAAGAAGTTTGAGAAGGGCTAGGAGTCAGGAAATTTGTGCTGTGAGTGCCCTTGAGTAGTTCCTTTGTGACTCAAGGAAGGTGGAAGAGTGAACCTAGTGATGGCTCCATATCAGTGGTTTCCAACCCTGTATGCATACCTAAAATCACCCCAAAAGCTTTTAAAATGCAGATGCCAGGGCCTTACCCCCCCACCCCCACACACACTGGAAATCCGATTTAATTACTCTAGAGTGGGGCTGGCCATAGGGGTGTGTGTGTGTGTGTGTCTGTGTGTCTCTGTGTGTGTGTGTGTGTGTTTTAACTAAATCTCCAGTTGATTCTAGTGTATGGCCAAGGTTGAGAGCCACTGCACGATAGACATATTTGAGGAATTCAATCCACTGATGATTGTGGGTCCCACATGTTGGTATACCAGAGTTATCCTTTTGTTTAAAATATGGTTTCTTTGGGCCCACACCAAGAGATCCTGAATCGGTAGTTTGGCAAGATGCATGAGCCAAGAATCTGCATTTGTAGGAAGCACATGATTCTAATGCAATAGGTCTGAAGACCACACTATCAGAAATAATACCATAGAGCCACTACCTTTGTCATACGAAAGCATTTGGGTAAGTTTTGAGAAAAGAAACCAGGTAAATGGCTTGGAGATCTGTTCTTATAATGAAGTGGAACTGTTTCCTTCCTTAAGCCATTAAACACAGGAGGAGGATTGATTTCTCTAATAAGTAGTTCAAAGGTAGAAAATTTTCACTGCCTGGGCATTGCTTATCTGAAAACTAATTTGAAATGCAGGCTGGAAACAGCCACTTGTTCCTTCTGCAGTGCCATTGGTCCCATTAAGCCAATCATCTCACACATTTTTGATCCAGTGGACATTACGGTAAACACATTTGTTTCCTTCCCACCCAGTAGACTTGCATGAAGTGCAAGAGAACAGTATTCTCATTTTGAAAGAGGAAGAGATTGAGGCAGAAACTGACCCCAAAGCAGTGTCTAGATTAGATTGGGAAAAATCAAAACCCTGATTTGATCTGTGTCAAAAGCACTTTAACATTCCTGACCTAATTTTATCCTCACTAATCCCTTTATGAGGCAAGGCACGGGCAGGTGTCATTCTCTTCAGAGCTGATCTTATCCATGGGAGAAGCAGGCAAGCAACTATTGATGAGACCTGAAGGGCACCTGAAAACCCCACTGCCAGGAGGCCTCCCCCATCTTTCATGGCTCAGGTTCCATCTTGAGCAGTGATTCCTTAGAGCTAAGTTTTGTCTTCCCTATGTGTCTTTCAACATGCAGATACTCTAGTAATGGGTTGCATGACATTGGATATATTTAGCAGGTTACCTCTTCTTTGCTGGGGGGAAAACAAGGAGGGGGAGAGCACTGAGAAACAAGGAAAAGGGGAGCATTACTCAAAAGGTCAAGAACCCCCAAAGAGGTAATTATGGGAGGAGGATGTTTTCGATCAGATTCACCTATTTTCCAGAGCAGGCCCTGGTCCCCAAGTGATAAATGAGGTTGTTAAGGGACTTTGCCATGTTTCTTAGAGATGTGTTCAGGAATATGTTCCTCATTAATCACAAAAATATCAATACTGAAGGGAAATAAATTGTCTTAGAATTAAGATACCATCTACCTAAATGACCTTCTCTTTTAAATGTTGACAATTGAAGAAGAATCTAGTCTTTCAGTACTAAATCAGTCTGGGTGATATTGAACTACACTCTTAACATAGGGAAGAAGTCCTCTCATTTTCCTCTGTGGTAGAGGAAAACGCTTCTCTCTAACTTCTCCCCACCCTGGGTCAATTTGAAGATTCAGTCCATCTTTGGTTTACAGACTCTTTTCTCCTTATCACTGTGGCTTGTATTAATACATTCTTTGAAATGAAGAGAAGGTGGTCAGGATCTAACTTTAAAGGTGGTAGATAGAAGTTGGATAGGACCCAACAGAAAAATCTAGACTTATAATCCAGAACTCAGGCAGGCTCCAGAATGTGGAAAAATCGAAATATGGTTACCTCACTGTGGAATCTGCTTTATGGGGGATGTTGACATGGAGATATGAGTCCACATGGCTAGTTCAAAGCAAACTACTAGGCAATGTGTGCTCTTCTCAGAGTTCAATGTAGAGCCCAGGGCCCAAAAGTTGCATGCAGTGTAACTGGGTGGTCAAGGTCAGACAAGAACCGTCCTTACAGATGAAAGGATGCCACAGGCAGGCAAATGCCTTGCTGCGACCAACAGAGATAAGATTCAAAGCCAAAGATAAGTGGGTAAACAGTCATGTTAACTGTCTATAGATATTAGCGGCTGGCACCTTGAACCTGAGACACAAATGACAAAAACACAGTGTTTGTGGAGAAGGGAACAGCAGGAAGCCACTGACTCGAGACTGATCCACAGGACCACTGGAGACCTGAGTTCTTGGTCCCAGCTCTGCCATGAGCTTATAGTGCAGATGCCAGGAAATTTACTCATTTATAAAACAAAGAGGCTAAGATATGTCAGTTGTTTTAACCATGATATGGCACTGGTGTACTGCAATGATCTCTTATCATTTGCCACTCACAGTTAGGAAGTGTTCATGACTTAGGCCACACTCAAGGAAATGTGTCCTGCACAGAATTATCATCTAATGTGTGATTGTCAAGGGAAAAGTTTGATAATTACTAATCTAAAGCACTGTTTCTCCAATTTTAATGTGTGTACAAATCATCTGGGAATTTTGTTAAAAGGAAGATCCAGATTCAGTAGATCTGATATAGAACCTGAGGCTCTGCATTTCCAATGAGCTCCAGGTGATGTCGGTGCTGCTGGTCTATGGACCACGCTACGAGCATCAAGGTTCTTACAGGGCATCTTATCAGCTCTGAAATTCTATGATCCTCATGTATAACTTTTTCCAACCAGTCCCTCTCCCCACTGTAAGTCAAGATTGGCCCCAGATATGGGGCCTTGATGAGTCTCCTGATGAGGCCAAGTAGGAAAATCAGAAACTAAGAAGACCGTTGCCCCATTCTGAACCCATATGCTAACTTCAGTTGCTTGTGTGCTGTATGCCAGTAGTCCTGATCTAGGATCTATTATGCTACCAGCTGTTGGCTTTAGTAGAACTCTTTGCCACATCAAATTAGTGGGCAGGATTGGCAGCAAGAGCCTCTCCAGGATTCCATGGCATCTTAGAATAGGGTAGTCCATTTTTATTGGAGAGGTAGGCCCATAAAGACAGAGAAAGAGACACTATTGGGAGGAAAATGTGGTTAATCCATGTGAGACAATTTCCCAAGACTTCTAGAATTAAAATACCCACCTCACTTTTACCTTTTTGCTTTCATGGAAAACTACCTTCCACTTTAGATGGTGAATCCTCTTTGTTCATCACTATATACCTAGGGCCCAGCACAGTACCTAGCGCAGAGCAATGTTCAGTAAACATTTGTTGAATGAATGAATGAATGAGTCAAGCAACTGGAGCTGCAGTTTGCTTAAAGGAGACTTCCTTGGGGAATTCAGCCAGAGGAGCAAAAGAAGTAGCAGGAGCCAGAGATTGAGGAAGCATGCACTCATCCAGTCATAATTATCTAAAGTGCCCCTGCCCTTGCACTCCCCTTTGTTGTTCAGTAATACACAACAGGATGCACCTGCCCAGATATGGGAACTCTAGCTGGGTAGATAGGAAAGCTGATACAAAGCCCCTGTTAATTAAAAAGCATTTGCAACTGGAATTGTCTTCTGGCTAACACAAAGTGCCCTGCCTCCTGATGCATTTAATGTCTACATGCTTTGGGAATATACAATGAACAGTCTCAGGATTATCTCCTAATCCTGAGCCCAGCAAAGGAAAAAAGATCTGTCAAAAGTCACCCACTTTGTTATTTATGATGTCAAAGCCAAAAATTAAATTGATGAACAGCCAGATGGCCAAAGAAATAAAGTACGTTTTTCTATGGGTTTGCAAATGAAAATGAAGTTTAAGGGTTTTTTTGTTTTTGTTTTTGTTTTGCTCTAATTTTCTCTGATTTTTTTTCTCCTACTTTTTTCTGAATTTCTAGCCAAATAATAGTACCAATGTTTGTGCTAGAACTTTTGGAATGATCTACTCAACCAATTTACACTAAGCTTTGCAAAGTTTAAGGGAATTTTTAATTCAAAAAGAGGATATTAATTAAATCAATGGGATGATTGAAGAGAAGGTAAGTGAGGAAAAAGTGGCAGTGGGGAGAGAATTCTCACCCCTCTTACCTAGAAGTCATCTAGGTAGACCACCTTACCTCTCTGCTATGCTTGTTAACTAGGACCTCTCTGGCCCCACTAAGCAGATTTACCACCAGGAGATTAAAAACAATGTGTCACAGCCAATCCAAATCCATTCATTCTGCAGTTGCATTTTCAAATTAGCCAAGGAAAATCTCCCCTATTGAAATATTGGGACAGATAATAATTGGTCTGTTTGGCTTAAAGAAGGACTGTTTAGTTGCCTCCTTGTCACTCTAAATGACCTGGCCCTCAAATTGGGCAGACTGGGGTCTAAAAAGACCAGAGAGGCAAGCAAGTATTTTGTGACCTTTCAATTGAGAGATCAGCGTGTGCTCCCCTGTGACCAAAGACTGAACTGCAGCACAGAAGAGGAGACCCAGAGCAGAGGTTCTTCCTGCTGTAGCCTCACCATAATTACTGTGTGGCTGCTTTGTTTTCCAGGGCAAAGGGGAAAGGGGAGGATATTTAGAAGAGATTTAAGGGGAAAATCTTAAATTTTGCTTCCAGCATTCCTAATTAAGGGGAAAACCAGATTCTGCTTCCAGTATTCCTAATTTTCCCTTTGAAAATTAGCAACTCTTTAGTAAAACCCTTGCTAGAGCTCCATTAGGGTTTATGTGTGACAAAGAGTAGCTACTAATGGCCTTTAATGATGAGTAGGAGGATTGCTCAGAATATTACTTATTTAATGAAAAGTAATGGCTGTCTCACTGAAGCGAGGAGAGTAATGCTAAGTGGCCTCTTCACGTGTATGTTCCTTTTAGCACTAGCCTTTGTCAGGGCATACACACTTGAGAGACTCTAAACAAAAAGGACTCATCCCCACCTGGTAACAACCACAACAAAACGCACCCAGAAATTGCTTTCAGTCCATTTTCCAAATGCTCCATGGTGCTTCCAACTAATTCTCAACCTCTTTGTGGTTCTAAAGATTGGAGACCACTGATCTAATGGAAACGAACCAGAGAGTAAGAAAGTCTAATTTTTTCCCCTCTGAACCAAATCTCCACTAAGCAGCAAGATGATGCCAATGATGACATCTGTATCTTCATTTGGAAAATGAGAGGCTTGGTCTTGAGGGCCTTAAGGGCCAGTCCTTGCACCTCTGGTTTTCAGTGCTCCCGAGTTTCTGTTCAGTGTGAAAATGGAAAGGTGATATTACTGAAGCACACACTTGAAACATAATATTGATTGGTTGATTAAAAGAAAAAAACACTTTTCTGGCTTTCTGGTTCCTGGATTTATTCAGCTTGCCAGAGGGTGGGAATAGCACCCTATATCTCTCCTTGCCCAAAAAGCACTTGAGAGCTGCTACCTCTCCATTATCTTTTGACAGATTACTCTTTAATTCATAATACATTTTTTTCCCATTTTGTGATATACAGAGCCTCTTTGCCAGGATTTTTTAGTTAGTTCATGTTATAATCAGTAAGTTACAACAGAACTAGCCTTTCTTAGACTTATGTCTCATCTTTTCAACCCAGTGACCACAACCACAACAACAACAACATGACAAGGACTTACTGAATGCCTGCCATGTGCCATGTGCTGTGCTAACTACTTTACACGCATTATCTAATTGAACACTAATGTTGTCTCATAGGGGTAGGTATGATTAACCCCCATTTAACAGATGAGTAAGCAGCCTCTGAGAAAGCGGAAACATGAACAAGGTAATACAGCGTGCAAGGGGTTAAACCAGGACTTGAGTCCAAAGTCTCACTGACTCCAAAGTCCATGCTCTTTCTACACTAATCCATGATCATGATAACCGAGCTCACAAGCGTGGGCCAGATAGCTTGGGAACTACTCTGCCACAATTCAAGAATAAATGAATCCTTGTGAATTCCAAAATTATAAAATAAATTTTAAAACCTAGTACTGCGACCAAACTGAATATGGATTTATGAAGAAAGTATACTTGTCTTTTTTGGAAAGTCATTATCAAAATGACTCTGCTTGCCTCGAGAGTTAACCTGGGAAGATCACTTTTCTTTCAGACATAGGCAATCATGCTCTCCTACAGACACCTTCACTTCTCATCTCAACATCACACTCTTTTCTCTTTTTTCTTTCAGCAAAAGGCTGCTGCGGCATTATTGCATTTATTAGCTTTGCTTCATTGTGATACTAAGTTACCATAAATATTATAATACTATTAATGTTACTTTACAGTACAATAAAACAAACTAGTAATCCTACAGGAGAAAGTATAACAAGCAAACAAACCTGTTAGGAATGCATGTAATAAATAAGGGAATGTAGATTCCAATGAAAAACTAAAATAAGGTGCCCCTTCTCTATTTGGGAAACGCCAATGTATTCCGTAGGAACCAACTCACACAACAAGTCTGCCTACGTTCTAGAAAAACAGGTAAGCTCATCTATTGAATCCATTCCTCATTTTTATTCCTATGGAAATGTATACTCACCTCTGTCATCACAGCACTTACCACATTCTCTTCTCCTTATCTACCCCAGGAGATTGTGAATTTCTCCAAGGCAGTGCCCATATTTTATTCATCTCAGTGTGTCCACAGCACCTTGCATGATGCCTAACTCATTAGGAGCTCAATAAACATATACTGAGTAAAAGCACCATTTATGCACATTATTCAATAAAAAAATTAATTTTAGATTGCTGTGAAGGGAAACCCATCAGCTACTGGTGTCATTACATAATACAGTCCACCCTCCATATCTGTGGGATCTGCATCTATAGATTCAACCAACTACAGATACGAAATAAAATATTCAGAAAAGGCCGGGTACTGTGGCTCATGCATGTAATCCCAGCACTTTGGGAGGCCAAGGCAGGTGGATAACTTGAGGTCAGGAGTTAGAGATCAGCCTGGCCAACATGGCAAAACCCTGTCTCTACTAAAAACATAAAAATTAGCCGGGCGTGGTTGTGGGTACCTGTAATCCCAGCTACTCTGAGGGCTGAGGCATAAGAACAGCTTGAACCTGAGAGGCGGAGGTTGCAGTGAGCCAAGATCACGCCACTGCACTCCAGTCTGAGCGAGACTCTGTCAAAAAAAAAAAAAAAAAAAATTAAAAAAATTAAAAATAACAATACAACAGTAAAAACAATACAAATTAAAAAGCAATACAGTATCACAATATTGGCCAGGAGCAGTGGCTCACACCTGTAATCTTGGCACTTTGGAAGGTCAAGATGGGCGAATTGCTTGAGCCCAGGAGTTCAAGACCAGCCTGGGTAACATGGCAAAAGTCCATCTCTACAAAAAATACAAAAATTATCCAGGCGTGGTGATGCACACCTGTCGTCCCAGTTACTAGGAAGCTGAGGTAGGAGAATCGCCTGAGTCCAGGAGGAAGAGGTTGCAGTTAGCCATTGCACCCCAGCCTGGAAACAGCAAGAAGTTTTCTAAATAAAATAAAATAAAATAAAAAAATTTTAAAAAAGCTATTTACATAACACTTATAGTGTTTTCGGTGTTACAAGTAATCTAGAGAGGATTTAAAGTATACAAGAGGGTGTGTGTATGTGTAGGTCACGTGGAAATACTGTGCCATTTCATATAAGGAGCTTGAGCATCTTCAGGTTTCGGTATTGACAGATGGCCTGGAACCAATGCTCCTGCAGATACTGAGGGGTGACTGTACAATGGTATGACATTTTTAGGGCTCAACTTGTATCAAAAGTCATAAAATGTTACCAGCTTCATACTCAGTAAACTCACCTCTATAAATTTATCTTCAGACAATAATTCCAAAAAATGGATATAAGCACAAATACATCTATAATATTATAATGAGAAGAATATTGAAATCACTTAAAAAGTCCAACAATAGTGAAATTATCAAGCACATTATATAAGCTTGGTGGAATAGAAAACCAACATTGAAATGCTAGACAAGAAATTTTTAACAATGTGGAGTGTTTATGAAACACTGGAAGGTTTCAAAAGAAGAATGCAGCATTGTCTATTTATTATGATTACAATGAAATTAATTTTCTACGTATATAAATAAAGTTTGGAAGAAGATGAAGGGAAAGGAAAATAGTTGTACTAAAGGTTAAAAATATTGGCTTTTAAAAAATGTCCTTTAATGGGATTATAACATTATTTTAATACATTTCTTAAAACTAAAAGTGGGCCCTATTTTAAAAACAGATTACATACCTGACATTCATCTATAAGTCAGATATCTAGTACACCAAAATATTATGCAGGGTGGTTGTGTGATTTCAAAATACTCTACCAGAGTTAACCAAATTATAACTGCAACACTGTGAGTTTTCAGCATAAAAGTAGTATAAAACTACATTGTTGGAATAAAATGGAAAAAAAATGAGACTTTTATGCTTCTTTTGAATGCCTGTGGTACTTAAGGAAAAGCAGATTTAATTAGAGGAAGATGAGAAATGTAGGCAGGCACCTTTGCTGAGATTCTGAAGGGATCTCTGGACAGCTTCAAGGACTTCAGCAGATTAGGGCACTGGTTCATTGTCTAATTTCATGTTGTAATTTATGAATTTCTCCTTGATTCGAGTGCATTGCTAGCATTACTCTTAGGCATTTTAGACATGATTAGGGTCATTATTTTTTTCTTCTTGACACACAAATGAGATGACTGTGGAGGGAGACAGAAAATAAACTTTACTAAGACAAAGTTACAATTGAAGCAGGAAAAAAAGGACTGAAAGATGGTTGAAGCAGATGCGCTGAAAAATGTAACAAAGAGGCTGAAATAAAATTGTATAAATGAAGACAAGAATGAAACTCTGTGCAAAAAAAAAAAATTGAAGACAAAGCTAAGTTTATTGCTGGTCATATAGCAGAGTAAGTATCTTGACTGACCCTTCTGCCTTAAAAAAAAAAAAAATTATTGAATGAAATCTTCAAAAGATCTTAAGAGCTTCAAAGAGCAAGCAAAAGAGTTAGTAATTTTCAGGCCAAAATGTAAGTCAAAGCTGAAACCCAGGGAGTTAGCGGAGCATTAATAGTACCTCTGAACTAAAGGTATTTACTATACCTGGGGAATCACAATTTGAATTTTCATGGCCTCCTGAGCTATGGGTGATGGAAGATTAAGTTCAGCACTATTCAAAGTAAAAAGTCTAATATTGATTATGTAATTATCATGCCTTGTAGGCCTAAAAGAACAGAATACAAACAAAAATCATCGCAAGTGTATCTATCTTTCTATTACAGGAGAAGAGCAAATGTATTTGGTGTTCTAAGATTTAATAGTTGTCCAGGAGAGTAAGAATATGATCAAAATATTTTTGGTAAGTTAAGCATGCATGTTGCCATTTCAAAAATACCCATTAAAAGAATAATCACAAAGTCCATAACTTCTAAATTAGTAGAAAGGAAAATGGAATGATAAAATAAATTAAATCCATCTAAAATAATGAAGAAACATGGAACAGAGAGTACAAATAGAAACAGAATGGCTGAGACAAATGAAAAGCAAAAAATAATATGATATATATCAATCCAAATAGATCATTAGTTATATCAAATGTAAGTGGACTAAAAGCTCAAGGTAATAAGAAAGATGTTCTGATTAGATTAGTTAAAAGACCAACTAAATGTTGTTTATAAGAGATACATCAGAAAGATAAAAATACAGAAAGATTGAAAGTAAAAATATGGAAATAATGCATGCCATGAACATGCTAAAGAAAACTTGAAGTTACCTAGGTTAACATCTGTTAAAATAAACGTTGAGACACAAATGATTTCTAAAGATGAAGACAATCACTTTGAAATAACAATAAGCTTAAATAACAAAAATGATATGGTGATTATAAGCTTTTATCTCCCAACACTATAGCCTCAAAAATGTATAATCTAAAGGCCTATAAAAAGAAATAAAGGCCAAGCATGGTGATTCATGCCCGTAGTCCCAGCATTTTGGGAAGCTGACAGGGGAGGCCAGGAGTTCAAGACCAGCCTGGGCACCATAGCCAAACCTTGTCTCTACTAAAATTACTAAAAATTAGCCGGACATGGTGGCACACACTGTAGTCCCAGCTACTTGAGAGGCTGAGGTGGAAAGATTACTTGAGCCTGGGAGATCAACACTGCAGTGAGCTGTGATCATGCCACTGCACTCCAACCTGGGCAACAAAACAAGACTCTATCTCAAAAAAAAAAAAAAAAAGAAGGAAAGAAGTTCACAATAGTCGAAGATTTTTAATATACCCGTCTCAATAATCCATAGAACAAACAGGAAAGAAAAGAATATAACAGATTATACATATAATAATACATATACAAAAATAATACATATAACAAGTCTCATGTTACATATACAAAAAAGAATAAATGTAACAACTGTCATAGGGACAAATAAAGATCTTGATACCCAGCAACTGCAAAATACACATTTTTTCCAAGCATACATAGAACAGTTTTAGGAAATTAAAGCTTCAACAAATTTTCAGTTTTCAGAGCCACAAAGTTTACTTTATGTTACAACAATGAAATAAAGTTAGAAATGAATAACTGAAAGTGACGTAGAAAATAGATTTGGAAGCTGAGAAACACAATTTTAAGTGGGAGAAATAATAAATTACAATGAAAATTAGAAAGGAATTTGAACTGAATGATAATGAAAACCATAATGAGAGACTACTACATACCCGTGGCATTGACAAGAATTCAGTTGTCTGGCAATACCAAAGGTCGATGAGTCTGTAGAGCAAAGGGAATGCTCCTGTGCTGCTGATTGAAACATAAATTGGTACAACAAAGTAAAAATCCCAGTAACCTACATGAACATATGCATATTTTATGACCCAGCAATTTCACTCCTAGCTATATACCCTAGACACTTTTGCACACGTGTCCCAGATGTGCGCAGGACTGCTCATCGCACTGTCATTTGAAATAGCTTAAACCATTAAGTAGCCCAAATATTGATGATGATAATGCTGATGAAAATAACAACAATAACGTGAATGAATACATTGTGAAATAATGCTGATAATGCTGATGATGATGTAGATGAATAAATTGTGAAAAATTCTTACAACAACTTTTTTTTTCAAAATAGGCTCTTGCTCTGTTATACAGACTGGAGTGCAGTGGCACGACCATAGCTCACTGCAGCCTTGACCTCCTGGGCTCAAGCAATCTTCCCACCTCAGCCTCCCAAGTAGCTGGGACTACAGGAAAGCACCACCATGCCCGGCTAATTTTTGGATTTTTTGCAGAGACAGGGTTTTACCATGTTGCCCAGGCTAGTCTCGAACTCCTAAACTCAGGTGATCCTCCTGCCTTGGCCTCTCAAAGTGATGGAATCACAGGCATACAGGCATCAGCCACCGCACCCAGTCACAGCAGAATATTTGATCACACAGCAGTAAAAGTGAATGAACTACAGGTACATGAAGCAATATGGAGCAATCTCACAAATATAATGTTGAGTGAAATATGTCATTCATAAAAGTGTACTGGCTCGTTCTATTTATATGAAGTTTTTAAAAAGCAGATAAACTAAACTTTAGACATGCACATCCAGGTGGTACTACTATAAAGATGAGTGAGAGAATGATTAACACAAAATCAGCACTGTGGGTCTCTCTGTGAGGAAGGGTGAGGCAGGGACATGATTGGGGAAGAAATAAAGGGAGCCTCATAGACTTTGGCATCATTCCACTTTTAACTGGGGTGAAAGTTACATAGGTGTTCTCTTTAATATGATTTTTGAAAAATATGACTATGTTTTATATACTTCTCTATATGTCATATACTTCACAAAATTAAATCTAAATAATTATATAATTTTTTAAAACAGCAAAAAATTGATCATTTTCTGTTTAACTTCCTTTTTTCACTCATCAAGGATTCACTAAAGAAATATCAAGTTCCTACTACCTGTCAGGTGTTGTTTTAGCGAAGACACTGGAGACACAGCAAAATATAAGACAAAGTCCTTGTCTGAAACCTTTTGTGTTACAAGTGACAGGAGACCTAGCACAAAGTGGATCATATAACTGAAATGTCTAGATTTAGTCTCAGATGAGGTTTGATCCAGCAACTCCATGATGTCACCAAGGTTCTTTCTGTCCTGTTCTCTGCAGTGTTACCATTATCTTTAGGTTTCACACGATGCCCTTAAGCAGTGTCAAATGCCTCTTGATCATAAATGGCTATAGCAGCTAAATGTCACATATCCTCACACCCATGGAAAAGGGGGGTCTGTGTCGCAGCATTTACAGCAAATGTCCTGAGGTTTACCTTAATTCAACCAGTTTACCACTGACTATATTCCCATCTGTGAAGCAATCGGTAGAACTTTAAGAGGGGGAATCAATTATGTGGCTGGGCTTGGAGTAGGTCATGGCGTCAACATATCCACTCCAAGCACATGGCTGAAACTTATACTTGGGCTGTTACACCAATTATGAATCTGGGGCTGTTGCCAGGAGAAAGGAGAATGAAAGTTAGAAGGCAACTAAAATCATTTTTACCGTCCCTGTTGTCATGGAGCATATTTTCTTGGGAGGGCTGGGGGACCTGACAATAATCAAGTAAACAAATAAATAAGCAAGATTGAAATAGCAGTAAGTGCTGTGATGATAATAGAATGAAATGCAAGATCCATGAAAATCAGGATTTTTTATCTGTTTTGCTCAATGCAATACTCCACCTGCCTAGTCCAATGCCTACCTAGCACACAGTAGGCCCTCACTAAGTATTTGTTGAGTTGAATTGTACTGAATCATAAACAGGGTGAATTGAGAAGTATTGCCTTCCACACACCTTAGTTTATTCCTCCCACTTGAGACATCCTCCACTTTCTTTCGTTTATCCAGGCCTGGTACATCTTTCCAAACTGTTGAAATTCTGTCTTCTTCAGGAGGCTTCCATGACATCTCTACTTCTCTTTAACCTCTCTCCTTCCTGATCATTCCCTGCCTCCACCATGGCATTGATCAGCAATGTGCACTTTAGCCTTGGGTTTTATTACATTTTGTAATTTGACAAATACTCTTTTGTAATGTAAGTTAAAATTATTTTCTATTTACATGTTTTATTCAATCCCAAACAGAACATGATTCACCTATGGAAAGGTAGTGTCTCCTTTCCTATCTTAGCCGTTTACTACCTGCATGTGACCTTGGGTAAATTATTTGGCTGCTCTGAGAGTCAGTTTCCTGGTCTGTAATATGGGGAGAGTACCTCTTTTGTAATGCTTCATCTCTGAGTACTGAGAGTTGTATGTCAGTGCCTAGCACGTGGTAGGTACATGATAAACAGTAGTGGTGATGATGATAACAATAAGGAATTTCCTCTTTTTTCTCCTCCATCCCCTTCAGCACTTAGCCCAGTTAAGAATACATAATTTCAAATGCCTAATAAAGACCTACTGAATTGCCCAAAGATCCTCACTCCCTAGAAATGCCTTGAACTCCATCCCAATTCTGAGCCTCAGTACCTTGAACCTCTTGAATGCATGAGCCAAAGCCCTTCGGCAAGAAAGCTGCAGGTTTGACCCCTCTTGCTTGTTTGCCACTGATGTAGAGACCCAGTTGCTGGCCCATTTTGACTTCAGTGTCGACAGGTAATTCCCTGAAGCAAAACCAGTTTAGTAACCATACTGCCGAAATGAAGAAGCTGGGATGGGAGAAAGCAGCAGGAGTAACAGCAGCAAGCACCCTACCCATCAGGGTTTAACTGATCGGTGTATGTAATTGATAGACACAGCCATTAGTTACATCCACAGTGCTAATAATAAACTAACGAGCACCTGTCATCAGCATGGGCAGAATGGCTGAAGAGACACTCGGTAGCTTCCTAATTGACTCAAATGATGGTCTGCGGGTTCCTGGGTGCTGGCTGAGCTGCCACCGTGGGTGGAGGTGGTGCTATTATGCAAATTCTTGTGCATCCCATTGGTCATAAAAGAACAGATACTTCATCTGCCAGAGGAGGAATGACAGCAGTTGAGACGGTCACGATGCCATGAAGTGGTATTAACGAAACAATTGAGGACTCTGTCTCTGGGTAGAATCACCCTGAAGTTTTGGGGGCGGAAAAAGCCCTGCCTAAATAATTTCTGTTTACTTTTTTTGCTTATAGCCCATGATTGCTCCATTAGATCATTCATGAGCATGGTGTCCCAAATGGAAAGAGTGAGATGCACAGGCTTTCCTCTAATCCCAGCTCCTCTGCCAGCTGGCTTTTTGGGATTAGATCATACCTGCTGTCTTCTCAGCTGTAAACTTCCCTGCACAATAATTTCGACACAACCCCTCACCCAAGTCCACTCCATCTAGCACCACTTCCCATCCTGGAGTGAGAGTCAGGGCTGGTGAAGGTCAAAGTCACTGCCTAACAAGCAGGTTGAGTAAATAAAGCCTGAGGTCCTCATATAGACATATCACTGGCAGGAAAAGCTGCTGTGAGTCTGTTCCAGGTGTGATTATTCTAGTAATTCAGAGGAAAAGTTGTTAATTAAATTGACTCATTTTTGTTTTTGTTTTTGGTTTTTGACAGAGTCTTGTTCTGTCGCCAGGCTGGAGTGCAGTGGCACGATCTCGGCTCACTGCAACCTTCGCCTCCTGGGTTTAAGTGATTCTCCTGCCTCAGCTTCCCGAGTGGCTGGGACTATAGGTGTGTGCCACCACGCCCAGCTAATTTTTTGTATTTTTAGTAGAGGTGGGGCTTCACCATGTTGGCCAGGAAGGTCTCGATCTCCTGACCTCGTGATGTGCCTGGCTCGGCCTCCCAAAGTTCTGGGATTACAGATGTGAGCCACTGCGCTCAGCCGACTTCATTTTAAATGTTGCTATTAATTAGTTATGTGACCTTCAACAAATACCTAACGTCCCTGGGTGAAAAAATAGGATCTACTTCATAGAGTGGAGAGCTGGATAGACTGATGCTATATAACATCAGGGTCAGCATGTAGCTGTTCAATCAGGCTGGCCTTCAAGTAAAATTGGCTAGTTTCATAGACCATAGTGAGCTAGGACATCTGCAATTTGAAAATGAAAAATATTTCCTATGAAGCCTTAGTTGTCAGTATCCAAAAGGTACACTTGGTTCCTGCCAGCCTCTGGGGTTCAGCTGGACCAAATGGCTTCAAAAAGGTATAAACGGCAGTTCAGGGTCATTATGGACTAGCATCCTGGTCTGATGGCTAAATAGTAACCTGCAATGCGACATGTACCATAGGCCTCTGACCCCAGCCCCATTTTGCTTCCTTGTTAATCAGTGTGTTAGTTTGGGTCCTGCAAGAAGTAGCTACAGAAACCAGAATAAGTGTTCAATGATTTCACTGGAGGAAACATGTGAGAGAAAATGGGACTACAGCCAGAGAGGCCGAGACTGGCCTCAGACTGCGATGTAAGTCTGACCTTGAAAAATCAGAGAGAGATCAAACAGCAGAGCACGGCAGCTGGAGCCCTTGGTCAAAGATGTTCTCTGTAGTTGGAACAGCAATGCACATTACCATGGCCGCCACAATCAATGACATGGAAAAAATATCTAAAAGACAAAATGATCAAGTTTGCAGATGACACTGAGATGCAATGCTTAGAATTCGGTTTTGCAAGGTTTTGAATGTGTCCTTTTTCAAAGCTGAAAATATACAAGAGCTCCTTATATGAACCCATCAGCTTCTTGGGATGCCTCCCCCTATTCTTTCATTGCAGTTGTATGATCAGAATTATATTTTGACAGGTATGAGAAATTATGCTGTGGAGAAATACTTGACAGCATTAAAAGGTATTCAAGTTATATTCTGAATTTAAAGAAAACAGGCTAAAAACTGTCTTTACAGCATGATTTTCATTTTCTTAAAAATTGCATATGCATAGGAAAAAATAAACAGATAAACATAAAAATATCAAAAGTGGCTATATTTAATGTCTTTTAAGCTTCTTTTTGTGTCTCTGCGGTTTCTATTTTTCCACAGTGTATTACTTCTGAGATATTCCCAATGCTATGGAGTGATCTTCCTTTTCAAAATCCGCTGTACTTGTATAAGTGGACCTTCCAAGGGTTGGGTATGCCTCTCACTGGCTCAGCCTTTCTGAGAAAGGATGCAATGAAAAAGTGGTTTATCTCAAGACTTGTCACCATTTCAATTACCTTCTTAGCTTTTTGCCTCTTGACTTGCTTCTGACCATTGAGAATTGCTAGCTCCCTGCCTAGGTCACCATGTCCTCCTCCTGTCCAGACACCCGGCTTTCTTTAACTTGAAGCTGCTATGGGATTAGTCCCCTTTGGACTTATTAGCAGTAATAATATCATCCATACATTTCCCTCACCTCTTCTGTTTCCTAGAAACAATAATAATGTCTAACATTTAATTGAGCGCTCACCACATGCCAGACACTGTGCTAAAGACTTTAAGTGTATTGACTCATTAAATTCTCTCTATACCTCTGTATTGTTGGTACTATTATTATACATATTTTACGGATGAGGAAACTGAGACAATGGAGAGTGAATTAAGTGGGTCAAGCTCACTCAGCCAGTGAGTGGCAGGGCCAGGATGCTTGCCTACGTTTGCCTGGGGGATTTTTTTTTTTTAGTTGCACTCACAAATAAGATTTATCACAGCTGAAAGATACAATGCAAAACCTGCAAAGGGAAAAGGCATGAGAAGGGAAGTCTTAGAGGAAGCCATGTACAAGCTTCCAAGAGTCCTCTCCCTGTGGAGACACACAGGGCATGCTTCATTTTCATCATTAAATTTAGACAATATACATGAAATGTTGTTTACCTGCCTGGAGGATTGATTGCCTATTGTTTCTTGATCCTGCCTCAGAATGGTCCTATCAACTGCCACTGACCCACATCCAAGTGTGAAAGATCTATATGCAACATTTCTTCAGGCAAGGCACCCCAAGAAGCATCCAGCTGTGACTTTGAGCAAGTTATTTACATCCTCTGAGTCTCAGTTTTCCCATCTGTAAACAGGATTAATATTCCTTTGCATGGTTCTGAAGATAATTGAATGGAAAAAGGTATGAGAGACACCTGATGCCAATTCCCAGCACAGGACAGTACTCATTGAGGAGAAAGGTGAAGAAGAAATGGAAATAGTCACCTTTAGTTAATGGAAGAGGGGACTCACCTATGAGCACTTTGAAACATTCATTTTCAGAAATCAGAAAAGCACGAGACTGTTCAGAATGGATTTTCAGAGCAGCAGCTTTCAAGGTTTGGGCATTTGAAATTTTAAACATGGATTCTGGATATTAGCCCTTTGTCATTCTCAGCAAACTAACACAGGAACAGAAAAGCAAACACTGCATGTTCTCACTCATAAGTGGGAGTTGAACAAAGAGAATACATGGACACAGGGAGAGGAATGTCACACACTGGGGCCTGTCGGGGAGTGGGGGACTAGGGGAGGGATAACATGAGGAGAAATACCTAATGTAGGTGATGGGTTGATGGGTGCAGCAAACAAACATGGCACGTGTATACCTATGTAACAAACCAGCACGTTCTGCACATGTATCCCAGAACTTAAAGTATAATTAAAAAAAAAAAAAAGAAAGAAAGAAATTTTAAACAGTGAAGGAACCACATGACTAACACCTTCTTGGGAAATATACTGTCATTCAGGTCAATACAGAGTGTGATGGAAGCATGAAGAAGCTTCCATAAATGAGGAGACCAGAGAAACGGCCTAGGAAAACTCCCTGGAGGATGTTCACATCAAATTGTGAAGGGTGAACAGAGCTGATCAAGAAAGGGGGTTAAGGCATTCCAGATACAGGAAAGCACGTGCACAAAGGCCCAGAGACAGCAATGGCATCGTCATTGTCATTGTCATTATCATCATTGGTTCTATCCTTTGAGTACCTTCTATGTGCTCGACACTATAGTAGGTGCTTTCTATGTTATTTGAAATCCCCACATAATGTTATAAAGTAAGCATCTTTATACACATTTTACAGATATTTTGGAAGCAAAACAGCAAAATGGTGGTGGAGTGACATGATCAGTTTTGTATCTTTGGTAGCAGTATGCGAATTGAATTAGAAGATCAAGATTGGATGTAAGAAAACCAGCTGGGAGCAGCTCAGTGCTTAAGACCAAGAACAAGGGGCATAAATTATTCAAGTATCTGCTACTTTGGTAAATGGGTTTATCAGAAAAATGTCAGAGGTCTCAGTCACTTGTTTCCAGAATCTTCACAAAGGCTTTGTTGCTTCCGTTCTCCTTCTTCCTACCTCCCTCCTTCTATTCCTCGGTATGATTACAGACTCCTAAAACAGGGTGCTGTCTAGGAAGGAAATAACACAACAGTGGAAAGCTATTACTCACTCTTTCTGGATGCCTGTTCCAGCAACACTGTGGCAATAAAGAAAAATCTGAGTTTAACGATGGTGGGGATAGAATAGAGGAGTGGTGGAAGCAAGCAGCAATTCCGCCAGTGACACCAATGAAGCCATATGGTCTTTTTAACCAGGGTACAAGGAACACCTCTCAGCTCTGGATATATTACTCAGATTCTTGCATGAATCAAATAGTGAAAATTCAGGCACACCTTCAGACACCTATGGAAATCTTGGCCATGCTTATCCAGAACTTTATAGAAGTTCACATTCTTTTATGCAATACTTTCATTTCCATGAAATCATTCAAAATACAGCAAAGTTTCATGCATAAAAACTTTGAATACGTTGATATTCTAACAATGGAAACAAAAACAGGCTAAATGCTAAATCACATGGAAAAGGCTAAACTATACACTTGATCAATTGATTACTATGTAGGCTTTAAAAATTACACATCAAGGGCCGGGCGCGGTGGCTCAAGCCTGTAATCCCAGCACTTTGGGAGGCCGAGGCGGGTGGATCACAAGGTCAGGAGATCGAGACTATCCTGGCTAACATGGTGAAACCCCGTCTCTACTAAAAATACAAAAAACTAGCCGGGCGCGGTAGCGGGCGCCTGTAGTCCCAGCTACTTGGGAGGCTGAGGCGGGAGAATGGCGTGAACCCGGGGGGCGGAGCTTGCAGTAAGCCGAGATCGCGCCACTGCACTCCAGCCTGGGAGCACAGCGAGACTCCGTCTCAAAAAAAAAAAAATAAATAAAAAATAAAAAATAAAAAAAAATAAAAAAAAAAAAATAAAAATAAAAATTACACATCAGGGAAAATGTTTATGCTAAGATACAATTTTAAAAGATAAAATTGTGAAACTACACAAAGTTACATGTATTCTTATGACCACGTAAAACAAACAAATTATAAGAAAAATTATGTGTAAAAGAAAGACTGGAAGGAAATATAACAAAATGGTGAGACTTGGTATAAATTTTCTACCAACTTTTAAAATATGAGTATATATTTCTTTCATAATAGAAATAATACTGTGGGCTGGGCGCAGTGGCTCACACCTGTAATCCTGGCACTTTGGGAGGCTGAGGCAGGTGGATCACCTGAGGTCAGCAGTTCGAGACAAGCCTGGCCAACATGGTGAAAACCTGTCTCTACCAAAAATATAAAATTAGCCAGGCATGGTGGCGGGTGCCTGTAATCCCAGCTACTCGGGAGGCTGAGGCAGGAGAATCTCATGAACCCGGGAGGTGGAGGTTGCTGTGAGCTGAGATTGCACCACTGTACAAGCCTGGACAACAAGAGCGAAACTCTGGAAAAAAAAAAGAGAGAGAGAGAAAGAAAAAGAAAGAAGGAAAGAGAGAGAGAGAGAAAGAGAAAGAAAGAAAGAAAGAAAGAAAGAAAGAAAGAAAGAAAGAAAGANGAGAGAGAGAGAAAGAAAGAAAGAAAGAAAGAAAGAAAGAAAGAAAGAAAGAAAGAAGAAAGAAAGAAGAAAGAAAGAAGAAAGAAAGAAAGAAGAAAGAAAGAAAGAAGAAAGAAAGAAGAAAGAAAGAAAGAAAGAAAGAAAGAAAGAAAGAAAGAAAGAAAGAAAGAAAGAAAGAAAGAAAAGCAAGGCAAGGAAAAGAGTTCATTTAAAATTCTGTTTTAAAGTATCTAGAATGCCACGAATTATAAGATGGATTCTGACTTCATGGGCAATAAAATGTCCAAAAAACTTATGTGAGACCCTAGGACTGCCCAACTCTAGCCCTACCAAACAGTGGCCAACTCTGCCACTCTTTATCCATCTGATTTGGGGCAAGTACCTTAAACTCTCTGAACTTCCGTTTATTCCAAATATAAAATAGAGGTTAATTCCACAAAATAGCTTAGCACCAAGCCTGGCTCTTAGTAAGCACTCGATAAAAGTTAGTTATTATTGCTTGTAATAGTATTGCAATGTCTTCCCTCTAATTCTGATAGAAAGCAAAGATGATTAGAGAAAATTTGCAGCAAGTTTTCCTTTTTGTATGTGAAACTGTGAAGATGGCTTTTGTAGGTCTGCATCCACAAAATGACTTATCTAATGTTTACATTTTACGTACATTAATGAATACAGAGTCATGACGCAGGCAAAGGAGGCATCTAAACAGCAAAGGTCAGAGAATAGGTTTCTCTTATATATTTATTTTCAAAGACTCATTGTACTATATAGAGAAAGAGCATGGGGTTTATGAAACTGGAGGTTACTCCTTTAAACTCTGTGTGCCACACCTCACTGTAGGATTAGAAGGGGGCTCTCTCAGGCATTAGCCTCCTCCCCCAGCACTACTTCCAGGAGCAAGCAATTGCAGTCCTTGGCGTAAGTGGATTGTGACGAATCTACCTGTGTGAACATTCAGAAAATAGGTTCATTTCTTAATACCTTTCTCTTGCCCACAATAGATTTGAGACAGCTACGTTTAAAAAGAAAATGGGGAGAGCCAAAGCAAAGAATAAGTTCCTACTAGGAACAGATGTATGGGAAAGTACTCCACATTGCATGGAAGGAAGGGGAAACAATGTGGGTCTTTGTGTCGGCCTGTGTGGGAAGGTAGTTCAAAACATGACACTAAAGTAAAAGGAAATTTTAATGTATACACACACACACACACACACACACACACACACACTTGCAATCACAGCAGGCAGCCACCAGCTGCCTAACTCTTCATATGGACAGAATTCATATTGAGCAATGTCAATTGATACTGAACATTCCAAACTGTCTTGCAGGACTTTCACCCTAAAGTGTGCAAAGAATGCATCTTGATCCTTTGAAGAATTACAGAGATGTCTCATCTTTAGAAATTCTTGGAAACGGGAGTTCCTGGAGATTAGAAAAAGGCCAAGAAAAAAAATCTACCTTTTCAGAAAGGATAGAGAGTCAACACAGAGATGAAAAATTGAATAAACCCAATTTTACTCACAGGATAATATGTTTTTAAAATTGCTCAATGAAAATAAAAAGAACGATAAGAATAGCACAGAGTACTGAGTAACAATCAGTGCTACATTATGAAGAAAACAGTCATGCTGACCCAATCTATTTTTTGTTGGGTAATAGATGACAAGCCAATGGATTTGGGGCAGCAAACAACATAATATGTATTAACCTTGGAAAGGCTTTTGATTCTGCTCCTGATTTAACTAGCTTGAAAAATATGGTTCACACCACATACAAGTGGCACTAGTGGATGATAGTGACCAGCTGGGTTTTGATAGCTCAGTAAGAATCAGAGATAGGAAATCACACTGCATATTGTTTCTCAGGGAACTGAACTAAATCTGATACAACTTAAGATTTTCATCAAAACTTCAGTGGGTGGAAGAGAAAATATGCCTGTTAATTACAGGAAAATAAAGGAATGAAGATTTTTAAACCCAGAGATAAGAAAATACATGATAAATGGTAACTATTTTATCCTCTACCTCTAACAGCAAAATGAAAACAGATTTGGAAGAATATATGAATGAAGGGAAGAAGGGAGATAAGTAAGACACTAATTTTTGACACGTGGCACCTTCTAGAATAAGACAAAAAGGAGGTCAAAGAGCGTGAAGATGAGAAAGCAAGCAAATGATGGGGATCTCAGAGAAGGAGTTCTTCATGAATGTACAGATAAGGGGAGCCAGTGGAGAAAGCTGAAAAGTCACTTACAAATATAACTGCAGGTCAGGATCTGACGGTGATATGTGACTAGCAATCCGTAGGCCTGTTGGAAAAAAGTACACCAGGCCACAAATTACCAAGTATGCCTTAGGACTATGTTTAAGGCAACAACTCAGCAAAAGGTAAAATACTCAGCTAAAATGGATGGCATTCATCTGACATTTTTTTCCTGTGAGGGTGAATAGTTAAGGGGTTGAATGTGGACAGAATCTTGATGGAATGTTACCATGGTGCAAGAACATACAGGTCACTCAGAAATCACAAGCATTCAAGAAAATGCAGAATAGGAAGGCAAATGCTTTCAACAAGCAGAAAACCGTGATAGAAGGTTCCAAGTGGTCATAAGGGAAGTGTGGGGGCAATTCTACAGGTCCAGGAATGGAATTGTCATTATTAGTCCAGGGGAAGAAAGAAGAGGAGGGAGAATAAGAGATAGAGTTGGCCGAAGCAAGAATTCCCCAGAGCCCCGGAAAGCAAATTGGAATGCTTTATACAAAAGGCCAACCTAGCCAGATCACAAAACTCTGATGACAAGTACTAAAAAGTGCATGATTGTGTGTTAAGTGTGACTAAGAAAGCCCTAAAGTGAGAAAGGACACAAAAAGTCAAGAGAAAAACATTCTCCAATTAGTTAAGGCAACAAAGGAGGTTGAAGGTAAGAAAAACATGATTTTCCAGCCATCTCTCTTGTTCCTCTCCCCAGCCCCTCATATCGTCCCTCGGAGAGCTACTGCCAGATGACAACCAGGAAACACTCATAATACAAGTGAATTGTGTGGGCCTGAAAGGAACAAAATTAAGGGGTATTAGGAGCATGCAGTTGTTAATCTCCATCTCATGTAGGTCTTAGCTTTTCGATTTGTTATTGAGGATTATTTGGGTACCTGTGAAGCTTTGAGAAGAGAAATAATAACTCTTATAATCCTGGTAATGTCTTTTAAAAGAAATTTATTTTTAAATTTCATAATACGTTAATACCTGCTCATTATTAAAAATACAGAGAGAAGTATATAAGGCAAAATATGGTAATGTTCCTTCACATTGGCAATTCAAATTCTCTCTGCAGGCTAGAGCTAATTAGTATTATCAGTTTGGAGTGTGTTCTACCAGGTCTGTATCTGTGTACTTACACACACACTTCTTTAAGTACATAGACACACACACACACACACACACACACACACAGTTCTTTAAGTACATAGGCCAGAGATTGGCCCATGACAGTACGTGCAGTTCTGCCTCACTCCTTTTAACAACTGCATATCCCATGGTATTGATAGTTTATTTATTACTGGCCTAATTGATAGACAATTAGATTGATTCTCATTTTTCCCATTTTGTTCTAGTATAATTAATGCTGTGATGAAAGCCTTTTTATACACAAATTTGGGCACATACTGAATATTTCTATAGGAGGGGAGACATTCCTCAGAGTCTAATTTCTTGGCACATGCATTCAAATTTTTGATAGAAGCTGCCAAATTGCCATCCAGAATTGCTATTCCAATTTACTCTCAAGGATATATGACAGTATCTCTCAATACCATCAAAACTTCTGGATATTATTTTTTATTTTTATTTTTGCCTGTCTAAGAGTCAAAAAATAATGGTTTTTGTTTGGACCTGCATTTCCCCATTATCAATACCTACATTATCCAGTGAGATTCAGCACCTTTTCAAATGTTAGTTTATATTTTTTCTGTGAATTGCTTGTTTAATGACCTATACTTATTTGGTATGTTTATCTCTTTCTTATGGGTTTATATATGTTCTTTGTACATTATGGATGTGAATCCTTTGTCATATGTGGTATAGTTATTTTCTTGTAGACTAACATTTGTCTTCCATGTATTGTAACATCTTAAAACAATCTTTAGCCCTAGTGCTGTGGCTCATGTCTGTAATCCCAGCACTTTGGGAGGCCAAGGTGGGAGAATCAATTAAGGCCAGGAGTTTGAGACCAGCCTAGGTAACATAGGGAGACCTCATTTCTATAAAAAATAACAAAAAATTAGCCTGGAGTGGTAGGGCACACTTGTAGCTCTTAGCTACTCTGGAGGGAGGCTGAAGTGGGAGGATTGTTTGAGCCTAGGATATTGAGGCTGCAGTGAATTGAGACTCATAAGTCATCTTGGACTGCTGTTTCTTTCACCACCCTGTACAGGATTTATGTGGCATAATGTAAATGAACCTCATAATCCAGCCTTGAGAGAAAAGTCTGTAGTAAGAAGGATGAAAAAATCTGTGTCTTATCCACCCATACCCCACCACGCATGTCCAATGGGAACAGAATCTGTCATATAAAAAGTGCCAATATGCACCACAGTTTAGTGGCTTGCTGTATAACTGACAAAACCGAGCTCATAATTAGCTAACAGATTTACAGATTGCATACCCGGTCCCCTTCACCAGGATTTCAGCGCCAAGGATGGGTGTAAATAGATTTTCTTTATTCTCAAACACTGTGGATGATATTTGGTAAAACACTTAAATTTCCTGGCTCTCTTCCATGTTTGCTCTCTTCCCCATGCTTAGGTCCCATATGGAAAAACAAGAACAAGAACGCTGAATATTTAGAGGGCCTTGATTTCCCTCCTGGCGTCGTACACCATCTGCACAGTCACTGCACCATCTTGTGGCCATGCCTGGAAACTGCACACTCCCTGCTAGTAGGCAGCCTGCCAGGGTCCCCTCTGCTGAAACCTTGCAACTGGTCTATCACCATCTTGTCTCCTCTTTGCCTCTTTCCAACCACCAAATTGGAAAGGAAAGGAAAGACAATGCTAGCAAAGCTTATCCATGTTGTTTTCTTGTCTTTCTCTCTTTTAGAGGGTTTGTGTGTGTGTGCCTACACACCCTGTCAGGACTGCCTCAATGCCTCAACCAGCTTTAAAGGCTCAATCAGAAATTCTGAAATTCAGATAATGGGACTTCCAGAATAAATACTGCACAAAGGTCCTATTCCTTTCAATCATCAATATCACCTTCCCCAAATAGCAACTCTGTATTTGATTTTTAAAAGAATTCCCCTGTAATACAATATAGCTTCTGAAGTGATTTCGAGAGAAACAGGTAGCCAGACACATTTTGCTTCAGCAGTAAAAATGACCCAAAGTAATGCCCTCATTAAAAGCAATAGCAACAAATAAACAAACAAAAATCAGCTTAAACACTACAGAAGGCAATCACCTTACCAAGTCAGTAAAATGGCATGTCTCTGAGGTGTATGATGATGTGACATATTTAACAGAGTTTCCATCAAAGTTGACTGAGGCTGGATCAGTGGAACAGGAAACTATATGACACACTCAGGCAGTGTTGATGAAAACAGGTCACTGCCTTCCTCTGGAAGGGAGTATGGAGCATTTGACAACTCACAAGCTCCAAAGAGTAAGGGCTAAGTCAAGACCATTGCATTGGTTTTGTAATGTGTCAACTGGGGTAGGCTTGACCATATTTCCCAGCATTCGCTCTCCTGTATGTTTTCTTTTGGTTGTTGTTTGTTGTTTGTTTTTGGTTTGTTGTTTGTTATCACCCAGGCTGGAGAGCAGGGGTGTGATCTCAGCTCACTGTAACCTTCACCTCCCGGGTTCAAGCGATTCTCCTGTCTCAGCCTCTTGAGTAGCTGGGATTACAGGAGTGTATCACCACACTTGGCTAATTTTTGTATTTTTAGTAGAGGTGAGGTTTCACCATATTGGCCAGGCTGGTCTCAAACTCCTGACCTCAAGTGATCTGCCTGCTTCGGCCTCCAAAAGTGCTGGGATTACAGGCCTGAGTCATGGTGCCTGGCCCTTCTCCTGTATGTTTTGATTAGAGCGTCCACTCTCTAATCATCTGTCCACAAGACAGATTCTTGGGGGCCATTCAGAAGGTAGAGGGGAAGCAGCAATTTTCCAGCTCACACACCTTGTTGCTTATGTTCTGGCTCCCTCTGTTGGTGTCAGGGCATGGCTGGGCCTGCAACTGCTCCTTCTCTCCCTGCATCCTCTTTCTCCTTCTCCAACTTTTGGGCCAGATGTGTGTGTGTGCTGGTCTCTATAACAGTGTCCTGGCCTCTGCTGGCCACCTGTGACATCAAGGTCAAGGCGGCAAGTATTAACACACGTTTCAGTCAATCCTCATAGCTTCCATCGTGTTTGTGCTTTCCCCTACTTTACATCCATCTTCACTTCCCAACTGCCCATCCTGTAGACGTCAAGCTTCAACATCAGACACCAAAAACTACCTTACAGAGATGGTTTAATCAGCTCCTACAATTACGTGATTTCAAATTCCTGAAACAAATCTCTTTATGGGTAAGCGTGCATCCTTGTAGTTCTGTTTCTCTCATTGAACCCCTGATGGATACAGTCACATTATGGAAGGGCCTCACACAAAGAAAACCCACCACACCATGGGTTGCCCTTGAACTTGAAGCTTTTCCAAGAATATAAATTCAATGAAGCAAGGCCTAATAAATTTCCTCTCAGAAAAAATTTAATCCAAACACATGTCTTGAGTGTCTGCTATGGGCAAGTCAATAATGGGAGATGGATAGTGTCTGAAAAGCACATTCTTACCCTAAGGAATATATCTACAGTTCAGCAGGGGAGATAAGGCAGGCACACAAAAATAAAATGTAAGGCAAAATGTGATAAGCTTTGTAAGAGAGGTTCAAAGTGTTGTCAGATTATCTTCCTGACCAGGGATCTAATATCTAACTGTGTATAGAAAGAACCACAAACACTCTACTTTATCACCTCCAAGGACATGACTACTTGCTTTCAAGTTTTTCAAAGTGTACATAAATCAGGTAGGACAACATCCTAATTAGTCACATGAAAGGCTGTTTATTGCTTGAAGAGAGCTCCTCAGGAGGAGTTGCTAAGTTGGGAGGCTGCCCAAGGCCAGGGGTCAGCATGCTGGGTCATGTGCGTTGGGGCCTGTTAGGAAGTGGGCTGTGTGGATGACTGAGATGGAGCGCCCCCTGCTGAAAATGCCTCCCATAACCTCAAGAACCACCAGCCCAATTATTGATATTGACCTGCTGATAGCCCAGGGCCACCTGCAGAGGAAACTCAAGATAGAAAACATGGATATCAGGGATGACTAATTCTATTTCAAGTGATCCTTCATGACAAAAGCCTTTGCAACAGAATTCATTTCAATCTCCATCACTCATTCATTAATTCATTCAATAAACATGGTACAGTAGTCCCACCTTATTTGTGGTTTCCTTTTCCATGGTTTCAGTTACTGTGACCAACTGCAGTCTGAAACTATTAAGTGGAAAATTCCAGAAATAAACAACTCATAAGTTTTAGATTGCACATTGCTTTGAGGAGTGTAATGAAATCAATGAAATCTCGTGCCCTCCTGCCCCATCCTGCCTAAGATATGATTCATCCTTTTGTCCAGTGGATCCATGCTGTAGACACCCATTAGTCACTTTAGTAGCCATCTCAGTTATCAGATGGAAAAACAATAGTATATACAGGGTTTGGTACTATCTGTGGTTTCATGCATCCACAGGGAGTCTGAGAATGTGTACCCCATGGATAAGGGGCCACTACTGTATTTGGGTATCTAAAATATTCTTCCTCTTCTGTGACAGCATGCCTTTTTGCATGGCCAGCTCCTTCTCATCTTTCATGTCTCCATTTAAATGTTACCTCCTGGAGTAGCCTTCCTTGATTAACCTAAATGTACTCTCTCTGTTACCCTTTATCACTTTCCTCTACATATTTCATTTGTGGCACTTGGCATGGTTTGGCATTCTGATTGGCTTGGAAGATGTTTTGATTAACATCGGTCTCCAATGCTAGACTGTTAGCTCCACAGGAGCAGATACTGCATCTCTTTTATTCATGTCTGAATCCCCGGCATGAGCAGACCGTGGCATGTAGTAGGTTAGGTACTCAGTAAATATATGTTAAATAAATGAATAAATGAATGAATGACTACAAAGGCACAGCACAATATGTGGATCTATGAAGATGACTGGCATAGGCCACCTCTCTGCCTTCCCCAAGCCAACAATCTAGTAAAGGAGACAAATGAGTGGCCATGAGAATGAGTGAGGGAAATGGCCATAGGCAGTCTTACTTATTACCTCCCAAAAATACACACACATATACCAAGTTTTGGAAAGTGTATTTAAGTCAAGGCAGATGGGATCCTCATTCATCACACAAAATACTATCCCTTACCTTACTGGAATGAGTGCTGGGATGGCAGCTGACACAGTGAGAGCAGGGCACAGAGGAGAGAAAACTAAATTCGGTTTCAGGAAGGTCGGAAAAGACTTGCTAGAAGTGGTAACACCTAAGCAGGGTCTGAGGAGAAGTAGGGATTAACTAGGCTAAGATGGTGTATCTGCATGCATGCATGTTTGTGTATGTGTGCATGTGTGTGTGTGCGTGTGTGTATTATTGAGTGGAGGAGCATTCAGTGATAATGGCGAAGAATAGAGTGAAACTGATAAGGAATAGCATAGAAGGCAGAGATTAGCACATGCAAAATGTCTAGAGGTGAAATGAGAGATGATGGCATGAGAGGAAAACTCATAGAGCTTGTCATGGCTCATACCTAGAGTGTGAGAGGCAAGGGTTAAGCGATGGGACAGGCAAGTCAACAGAGGCCAGATCACGAAAGGCCTTGAATGCCAGACTAAATAATTAGGAATGATGTTTGAAGATATTCACTGGATGTGTTTTGTTTACAAAGATGCCATTTCATTGATTATGCATCGCCAGGGATTAAAATGAAATACACAAAAAAATTAACATTTATTACTAATAATACAGATAGCCCTAGTTTTTCAGGACAAATACTGGAGCATGTAGACACACAGTGGAATAGAATGATAGAAACTGTGATTGCCATGGAAAATGCAGCGCATGTGGTTGATGTATATATTGCCAATGCTGTATGCAACACACAAGGAATCTGAAGGACGGAGATGAGGACACCGTATGCATCCATTAACTAGTAGGCATTGTTGGGAATCAACATTGACATTGTTCTTATCCACCAGAAAAAAAGACATCTGCCAACTTCAGGCAGATGTTACTCTGTCCAACAAAGTGCCCACTATGTGTAAAATGCAGCACAAGACTCCATGAGAGGAGAATGAGAGAAAACGTCCAGCAAAAAAGAAATCTAGTCTCTGCAGGGATTTCAGGTAGAAGCATTTCCTTTTAGCTATAGTGAATTCAATTACTGGGTAACCTATCAGAACACAATGGATGGGGAAAATAATGTAAAACCTCACCGAGAAAAACAGTGTAGGTGTTCCATAAAAATGTACTGAATGAATAAAACATGTTAGTCAAAAACAATAATCAATTGCTTTAGTGCTAGAAATGTTTGCCACTATTGATCCAATTAAATTGCCAAGCAGCAGAACTCTGCTCTAAAATACGGTGCATGCTTTAATTCACTTAATAATTCCCACAAATCTATGGGGTGAAGACTATTATAAATGCAACTTTAGAAATGAGGAAAGTAAGGCTCAGAAAGATGATGTGATTTACTTCAGGTTACACAGCTAGCATGTGGTGGAGCCAGGACTATGGACCCCCAAAATTTGGCTCCAGAGACTGTGTTCTTGACTACTACACTATTGTAACAGAAATCCATTCCATTAGGAAATGGAACAGAGAGTGCAAAAGAAAAGTAGGGTAGAAATCCTTTACAAAATATTTTATTAGAACATTAGTGTAGTGCTGTGCACACTAGCCACAGAGAGATCCGGGATTTGGTCTCAGCTCTGCCACTCTGCCTGTGTGACCTTAAGCAAGTCAATTGTCCTCTCTGGACCTCAAGGTAAAATGGAATAAGAGGGGTGGAAACTTGACATGGGTTTGTCTGATGGTGTCAAGAGTTGAAAGAAACTTTAAAAATGCTTTTTGATGATTTCAAAAGAAATTTTGCTTCTTCAGATGTATCCCACCCATGAAGTGTGGAGATCACATCCTCTCTTCGTTTTACAAAAGTACAGTGTACGGACTGTGTATAGTGATGGTTTTTAATAAGAAATGCAGTATATAAAGCACACAGGGCCCAACTCAGACCAGAGAGACTAAACCATTTTGTTGAACATTAAAAATATTATCTAATGCCTTGCAATTGGACCAGGAATTAGGCCTGTGGAAAGCAAAACACAAAATTATTGGTCAAAAACCCTGACACCAAGGGCCAAGGTTGGTTGCTTTCATTTATGAGCACTTGAAGAATATTTATGGGTCTAGTAACCCTATGTTCAAGGACCAGGGGCTCCCAAGCTGCCTCTCCAAGGACAAAGTACCAGGCAATTCCCTCCCAAAAAATGTGAACTGGTTATCTTCAGGTCCAGGGCCAAGTACTGAGCAGGGAAAGAACCAACGTCCAAAGAACCTTAAAGAAGCAGTTGCTTTGTGAATATTCCTAGTTGGAAAAGAACCCACTGTTAATTATTAAAGAAGGCAGGAATGGTTTCCTAGCTTGGCAGTATCAGGAGCTCAAGGCCCTCCATTCCCCAGTGCTGTACTGGAAGAAGCTTTTGCTATAGAAGAAAGCTCCAGTTTTAGCAAAGAAAACACCAGCACAGCAAAGTCTTTGAAGGTAGACAAACCTGGGTGTGACACTCCGACCTGCCATTTACTACTTATGTGGCTTGAGACACTCCTCTCTGAACCTCGATTTACTTTTCTGTATAATGGGGAGATAATAAAGTTTACCTGCAAGTGTTTTTAGAAAAATGAAATAAAGCTGCCTTTAGAGATACATACATAACAAAATATATACAGATGATGTCCAGGAGTTGCTTTACTATATTCCAGATTGTAGGGAAATTAGTGAGGACATAGATTAAATTAGATTGGCTGAGTTGATAATTACTGAGGTTGAGTGATAGGGAAATGGGGTTCATGATGCTGTTCTCCCTACTTTTGCAGATAGAATCTTTCCATAATAAAATGTTTTAAATAATGAATTGCACTCTGGATTTAGAACTAGGCTTGATTCTAAAGTATTAGGCAAGTTAACGAAGCTCTCCTGAGTCTCAGCATATTCCTCTGTAAAATGTGGGAAAGAATTTTTCCTGCCTCACTGGGTGGTTTTGAAGATTAAGTGAGGTGACGCAGGCCAGGCACAGTGGCTCATGCCTATAATCCCAGCATTTTGGGAGGCTAAGGCAGGAGGATTGCTTGAGCCCAGGAGTTTGAGACCAGCCTGGGTAACATGGTGAGACCCTCGTCTTTACAAAAAAAAAAAAAAAAAAATGAGGTGATGCATAAAAAGGCTTGGTACACTGTCTGAGCTATAATGTAATTTCTACAAATATTAACTGCCACTGCTGCTGTTGTATGAAGGGCCAAGAAAAGCACCTGGCATGCAGTAGGCACTTAATAAATGGTATAGATCATCATCATTACAATCAGCATCAAGAGTCAGACTCTTCACACCTGATCAGGATGGGCATATATTGGCATTGAAGTCTCCTGGCTGAATAAGAACTGTCTTCCCTTAGTGGTGTGGGGCTGTAATAACTGTTTCAGTGCCTGAAGTTCAGAAATTCCCATCCAAGAATAGAACCAACTAAGTAGCTTCAAATTGAACTGTCAAAACCATCCTCCACGGAGCTTCTGGAGCAGGAGACAACTGGACATTCAAGAAGGCAGATTCAAGATTCAAGAAGGCAGGAGACAGCTGGAGATTCAACACTAGGTTGTTTCATTCATGGCGGGAGGGGGGTTAGAGCAGGGCTCTTGGCCCCAGGAAAGGGATACAGTTGGGAATTACTTTCTTAATAAGTATTATCTGACCTCCCTTCTGGCTGCCTGCTTCACTGGCACTAACTCACAGTAAAGTGCTCAATACAGGTTTGTCAAATGAATGGGCTACAAGACAGAAATCAAGTTACCAGAAGCTGGACGCTAGGTCAGCAAGCTAGAGCTGGGTAAATAAATGCTTCCAGGCCAGGGTTGGCAGCTCATACCTGTAATCCCAGCACACTGGGAAGCCGAGGTGGGAGGATCACTTGAGCCCAGGATTTCAAGACCAGCCTGGCCAACATAGTAAGACCCTGTCTCAACACAAAATAAAATTATCCAGGTGTGGTGGCTTGCCCCTGTGGTCCCAGCTACTTGGGAGGCTGAGGTGGGAGATTCTGATTCAGAACATCTGCAGTGGGGCCTAGAGAATCTGCGTTTTTGAACCACATCAGGGAGGATTCTGAAGCCACAGGTTCATAGCTTCTGTTCTGAGGAAGTTTTAGGAAGATGAGCCCAGTGGTCAAGAAAGAGGCTGAAGACAGAAGGATAGGTAAGAAGACATTGGGACCATCCAGGTGGGCTACATAGAAACCTTCCCTAGAAAGGGAGGGCTGGGAATATGCCAAGGTCCTGGGAGTTTGGGGAAAGCATGTGGACGCTGGGAAGGGATGGGAAACTTGACAACTACTGATACTTGTTAGTGTTTCTTAGGTCAAGCCCATTTTTCTTTTCTTTTCTTTTCTTTCTTTCTTTCTTTCTTTTTTTTTTTTTTTTTTTTTTTTTTTGTGAGATAGGGTCTCGGTCTCTCTTTGCCACCCAGGCTGGAGTGCAGTGTCTCAATCACAGCTCAATGCAACCTTGGCTTCCCAGGCTCATGTAATCCTCCTGACTGGGCCTCCTGAGTAGCTGAGACTACAGGGACACACTACCATGCCCAGCTAATTTTTATATATTTTGTAGAGAGGGATTTCACCATGTTGCCTGGGCTGGTCTCGAACTCCTGGGTTCAAGCAATCCTCCCCACTCAGCCTCCCAAAGTACTGGAATTACAGGGATTACAGGCATGAGCTACAGTGCCCAGCCTACAAGCTCATCCTTGATAAACACTATTCATCTTAACTAATCAGTGTTGAGGCTCCTTATTTCAACTTCCTTCCTATGTGTTCAGCCTTGTGAAGCCAGAATCCATCTTTTTGACCAAATTCATAATGTTTTTGCCATATGGTCTCAAGGGCCTTGATGAACATGTAATCCTACTCTAGGTAGTTTCAGGGACAGAAGACCTCCTTCAGGACTGAGAAAAAAAAAAAAAAAAACAGTCTTGTGTTTTGGATGAATCCATGAAAAGGCTGATTAAGATTGGCTCCAGTTGGCTGGTTAGGTCCTATCAAGCTATGGTGTAGCACTCTCTTTTAAGACTTGACAGTTCTTCTCAGGTCCTTATAAGTCACATGAAATCCAGTAGAGCATTTTTAAGTCACAAAAACTGTTAAACTTTTCTTAGGCCCAGTTAGGCATCATTAAATCTTACTGATATTAGTGAAGTCACAAGATTGAACCAGGCATAATGAAAATAGAATTTGTACAACTTAATGAGATTTGATGAAGATTATTGAACCTTATTCTGTCCTTAAGGCAATAGGACTAAAATTTAAAAATTCAAGTTGGATAAATGCAGAAGTTGTTTTTTCTTCTTCTTCTTCTTCTTTTTTTTTTTTAAGTAAAGTGAGCTAGCTGAATTTACAAGGCCTGTGTGTCCCATTCCCTGAGGGCCCTCTGTGACTGCTAGTTTGAAAAAGAATATGTGCTAACTTTTAATGGGTTACTCTCTCTCCTCCCTCCTAGGTGGCATAAATGCATCTTAATAGGGTCTTCTGGACATGCTTCTTTCACCCACAGAAGAGAACCCTGGAGTGTAGGCATTCCAGGCACCAAGCCAGACCCATAAGGGAAGCAGCTAGACCTGTGGAGTCCTCGCAGATCTCATCAGGCAGACAAGCCCATACTCCAGCAATGTTGGGTGGAGAGATGAGTGGGGAAAAGAGCAGGGCTGGAAGTGAGTCATCCTTGGCTAAGTGTGATAAAGTAGGTCTCCAATCAGCCAGAGACACCAGATAATGCCCTTTCATTGCTGGAGAGAGAATCTGTGACTCACTTGGTATTTTGTGGGTTAGATCTTTCAGAATGTTTCTGTCACCGGCTGCATTAGAAGCTCAGAAGTAAACTTTAAGATAGGTCTTTATACATTTGATTATGTTACATTTGAAACACATTTGTTTTATTTTTTAGAAAGGTTTCCTTAAATTAGTCACACCAGGACATATACTCTTTCTTGCCAATATTTTTAATTCTTGATCTCAGAGTCAGTCTTTAGCTACTGAAGATATAGGAATTCAGCAGACATCTAGTCCTCATGCTAATAACAGTAATAATGATAATTATAATACTATCAAACACATAATAAAGTTTTTTTTATCATGCCTGTAATCTCAGCACTTTGGGAGGTTAAGGTGGGAGGATTGTTTGAACTCAGGAGTTCCAGACCAGCCTGGGCAACATAGTGAGACTTATCTCTACTAAAATTGTAAAAAATTAGCTGGCAGTGGTGGCATGCACCTGTAGTCCCAGCTACTCGAGAGGCTGAGGCTGGAGTATCAGTTGATCTCAAAAGGTTGAAGCTGCTATGAACTATGATCACACCACTGCACTCCAGCCTTGGTGACAGAGTGAGGGTCTGTCTCTAAAAAATAAGTAAATAAATAAATTAATTAATTAATTAAAGTAAAGTTTATTCTATATCAGGCACTGTGTTAAGTACTTTACATTTACTAACTCATTTAATCCTCACGACAACCCTCTGAAGTTATGGCTTTTATTTTCTCCATTTATAGGTGAGAAAACTGAAGCATGGAGAGATTAGAGATTTTCCCAAGATCACAGAGCTGGTAAGGAGTGGAGTTGGGATTCAAACCCAGGCAGCATGCATATAGAGTCTATACTCTCAACCTATAACATCAGCAGTAATCAATTTGGTTAGGAAAAACCATCCACTATATTCCTGTTTTGGAAGGGAACCCATGATACACTGTTGAAGTTTTTCATTAAAAAAAAAAAAAAAAAAAAGAAATCAGGTAACAATGAGAACAATATGGTTTTATCCTTTTAAATAAAGATATGTGTTTGTGTGTGTGGTTGGAGGAAGAGCAGGAGGGAAGCGGGAGGGGGAGAGATAGCAGATTTGAATTTGGCTAGGACAAGGAGGTCTGGAGGAAATCATAATCACAGTAGTTATTTTGGGGGAGTGGGAGTTGTATAGGTAATTTCACTTTTTACTTTACATACTTATATATTGTTTTAATCTTTAAAAGCATGTGATAAAACATATACACACGCACACATTCCAAGAAACTGGCAGGCATCAGCTATCTAAGACTACTGAAGAACTACTTAAGCTTTCACCTATAATTACTGACACAGCATGTGGCTTGGATTTCTGCAATCCTGAGAGAAAAGACCAGGTTCTCCCCTGCTCTCAGGCCTGAAAGCAGTGATTCTCACCTAGTAGGTACTCTGTAAATGTTGTTTGTGGTGGTATGGTATTGGAAAGTATGTTGTTTGAATCACATCCTTCTATTCTCTCAGACTCTGGGATCATTATAAACTCTGCCAAGTTTTCAATACTCAGGAAATTTTGATTGGCTCTGTAGTTCCAGGGCTGACTAACTTTTTCTTTGGGGGGCAAGAAAATAAGTATTTTAGGCTTTTTGGGCCGTAAGATCTCTGTTGCAACCACTCCCGCTGCTGTTGCATGAAAGCAGCCAGAAAAAATATGCAAAGAAATGGGCGTGCTGTGTTCCAATAATATTGTAGTTACAAAAGCAGGCAGAGGGCTGCATTTGGCCCCAGGACAATAGTTTTTGGACCCTGCTCTAGCTGCTCAGAACAGTGCCATTTGCACTGAGAAACAGCTCATTTGCTTTGTTTTCAGGATAGGTTTCTTCTGAAGTTCTGAGGGCTCTGCCCATTTGTGAAGATCTGACGGATGTACTTTGGAAATTGTGAGGTGTTTATCAAATTCCTTGGACAGTTAAAACTCTCAGGCGGCCTCATTCTTGCCAAGTGAGAGATTCGAGTTGCCTTACTCCACAGTGACAGAGGATTACGTTTGGAGTCAGCATACTGTTTTTTTGCTAGAACTTTCTACAAAGTACTCGGCTTTTGTTTCTTTGCTTAGTTCAATCTCTAGAGAAGACAAGAGATAAAAACTTCCAGTCCACCTCTGATGGCCATTTGTGCAAAAGGAATACCCTGTCTCCCCTTTCCCAACTTTCAGTGTTAAAAGCAGTGTCTTCAGGTCAATGAATGCAAGAAAGCTGTGGGTTGCACATCACAACCTGGCCTATTCTGTGGTTCTCTTCTGTGACTCAGACCCAGCATGTGAGTTTTATGCTCCTTTTTACCCCCGTACTACACCCATGGAAGGAAACCATCCTTCCCATTGTGACAGCTTTATTAGACCCACCACCCAAAGGCAGTCCTGGTTGTACCTGGTTATCATCCTTATTGAGAATCCTAATTAAGTCCCGAGGAACTGAACCAATTCGTTGTTTCTTCATTCCAGCTCCAAGTTGGGCTGCCTCAACAGCTCATTTCCTTAGCAGGTTTCCTATCTTTTCTCTACTACAGTTAGAGTGTCCTGCTCTCCATGAGTACCTACCCTCCTCAGGGAGGATATTTCGGAAATATTTCAAGGTCTTGGACTTTATGTTCCTGTTCACAGCTCCTCCCAAGGGGGTGTAGGATCTTTATACAATCAGGCCCTTTGGCAGCCCAAATATTGATCAAGAAGCAGTTGACAGGCAAAACCACGTAAGCTGATATGGTTAGGCTTTGTGTCCCAACCCAAATCTCATCTTGAATTGTAATCCCCATAATCCCCATGTCAAGGGAGAGACCAGGTGGAGGTGATTGAATCATGGGGGTGGTTTCCCCTTTGCTGTTCTTGTGATAGTGAGTTCTCACTAGATCTGATGGTTTTATAAGGGGCTCTTCCCCTTTCACTCAGCACTTCTCCTTCCTGCCACCTTGTGAAGAGGATGCCTTGCTTTTCCTTTACCTTCTGCCATGATTGTGAGTTTCCTGAGGCCTCCTCAGCCATGCAGAACTGTGAGTCAATTAAACCTCTTTCCTTTATAAATTACCCAATCTTGGGCAGTTCTGTATAGCAGTATGAAAATGGACTTATACAGTACATATGAGTAGTTTACAGGCTAAGGATACTTAACTACACCTCCAACCAAATTTGTAGCTTTCTTCCTTCTGATCCCTTGGGACTGACAATTGAAGTTTCTTTGGAAAAGTGCAAGGACAAATCATACCCCACTCCCCCATAGTGCTAACTACAAGAGTTTGTTTGAAGAGATGTGTACATTTTGTGTTCAGGACTTTAAAAACCAATACATTAATGCTTACCTTTAAACTCTACCCTGTGGATAGAAGGGAGAATGAAGAGCACTATTTTTCCTTTCTGCATGCTCTTAGATATGCAAGTATTTAATAAGTTTTAACTTAAAAGTTATGCCTGTTCATTTGCATAGCAAACTTTGTCTTACACCAGGAGTATCCAATCTTTTGGCTTCCTTGAGCCACACATAAAATACACTAACACTAATGATAGCTGATGAGCTAAAAAAAAAAAAGGTCTATAATAAATATAATGTTTTAACAAAGTTTATGAACTTGTGTTAGGCTGCATTCAAAGCCATCCTGGGCTGCATGTGGCTGGTGGGCTGTGAGTTGGACAAGCTTGTACAAAAAACATGGACTCCCAGAAGGAATCATCCCAAATTAAGGCCATTTTAGTGTGAGGGATTAGAATGGGCCATCTAGTTTTCATGCCTGGCTGCCAAGAGGAAAAAAGGAAATGCCTTGTTGAAAAAAATTCTGTTCTGGTTTGTGAGATCACAATGTCTAGTGGCTGCAAATCTTGAAATTACGAGATTACTCAGAGACTGTAATTTAAACTTTATTTCGTATCTATTGTTAAATTGCACAAAATCAGTGAATGGTTTGTAAAGCTACACCAATGGACAGATGTTTACAGTTGAAATCATGGGATTTACATAATGGCAAAAGTGTATATTTATAACATCCTCTATATACAATAATCAGTATAGACGGAGAAAATGCACTTAGTCTTTGCAAATCATGCACACCACAGCAATAACACAAAATGTTTTTTCTGTAACAAGCTCTTCCACTGGCTCAGGCTTCATCCTGCTTTCCAACAGTACCTATCAGTTTTAAAAGCAAACATTTTCAATTAAAACTAAAGAAAATTGAAATATCATAGTGATCTACTAACTATTTTAAAAACACAATTGTACACAAAATAGTTTTACTCTAAAACACTGTGACTTCAAAGTGTAGTTTTTAAAAACTTCCTTTCAGTTTTTTAGCTCTCAGGATTTTCAGGATTGCAATACTGTCAGACAAAACAAAAGCTAGAAATAGCGATACAAGCTCAGAGTCAAGAAAATCCATTTTAAACCCAAATACCCAGCTTATTGTCCAGTTTGTGGCTATATTACTACAGAAGAAACACATGAGCAGATTGTAAAAGATATAACTTCATGGTCACACTTCTAAGCGTGTCCCTTCTGAAAACATAAATGCCACTTTCGGTCACCTTGTTTGATTTACAGCCAGGAGGTTAGTATAAGTCATTGCATAAGTATAGCAAAATCCATAGTAAAATGAAAACTGCCAGGAATCATGATGCTTGACAGCAAGGTGGGTCACATACTTCTTTTTATCTTGGTCAGTTTGTAATTGATACCATAGAAGTATTTTTGCATCGACTTACACTACCAAATCACTCTGCTCAACTATTATGTTCCTGATATGTAACCTCACTACAGAACAGTTTTTACTTTTGCTCTTTTCAAAACAAAAATTTCGTAGAAGGGTTTGCCCACATTATCAAGGTGCTATTGAATAACTCTGGCTAGCCTTCCTAATGCTTATTTTATCCTTTTTTGGCTTTTGTAATTGTCTACAAATCTGTCAACACGAAAAAGAACTAAAGGGCTAGAAATAGTTGGCCCAACTGGAAACATTACAGTAGAGATGTAGAAAAAGTAAGTAAGAGTTCACATTTTAGGTTAAATTCTATCTGATCAAGAATAACTTCAGCAATATTTTTAGACACATTATCCTGTTCAAGTTTCTTGATTAGGACCTCACTACACGAATATTGATAAAATAATTCTATAGAAAGAAAGTCCTGACTTTAATCCAGGATTATATACCACAACAAACTCAGCAACACACCATTTAGATGAAGAAAGATTCTATACATGGGTTAATTTGGAATGAGCACAATTCAGAGAAGCCTTAAAATGAATGGGAAGCAGCGCCAAAATGATTCCAGTATTGTTGAAATTACAGTGCCCTGAAAGCGCCTGGAAATTAGATCTTTACATTGGTATTTCATTTTGAAAAAAAAAAAAAAAAAAAGATGTTTTGTTTAATGTGAGATACACCCTGTTTAAAACCTTTAAACAGTAGAAGGTAGAAAAAGTTTTAAATTTTAAACATCTCTTAAATATCAAGATATGAGTCCTGTTCTTGAAAAGCCAATATTTTGACATAAAACTACTCATGTTTGGAGAGGAATTTTTTATTTTCTACAGCTTAGTAAGATTCACCATCAGTTGTTATTCTATTTAAATAGATTCCTTGTTAAAATCAGAAGAAAATAAAAGGTTTTATATTTCATTTTAGTCGCTTTATGTTTATACTTATTCTCACCCCTTGAAAAAATGTTTGAATCCAAGACTGGGTTTTAACAGTGTATCATGAATAATTTAAAGTCCATTTCTTAGCCATAAGTTAAATGGTCACATTTTATGTTTTCATTTTGTCTCCATGACTAATTTAAGAACTTCTTAAAATATCTAAACAGCAATTTCTGGTGAGTCTGGCTTGGCTTTCGGATTTCATAAATAGTCCAACCCCAAAAAGACAATTTAATTCCATATTGAGATTTGTTTTACCCACGCACAGTATAACACTGAATTGAAAGGCAACTGTAAAGGCAACATCTAAACTTTTCTTTTTTTAACTTCCCCAATGAAGGAAGCAGGATGTGTTTGGACACTTTCATCTTTTAAACTATGCCATCTTTTCAGTGGCGCTTTGGGAGAAGTATGTGCAGGCCTTTTTGAGCCATTTAACGCCATTTCTCTACACTGCCTATGTAGTCGTTGGTGCCATTGCTGGCGTTACCGTTCTGCTCCTTGCCTGAGTTCTGCTTCAGGCTTTCCCGGTTCTCCTTCTGCCTCGAACTCTGAGTCAGATTCTGCATCAGATTCTGAGTCAGGTTCTGATTGGCATTCGGATTTGGGTTCTGACTCTGATTCTGATTCGGATTCTGGCTCTGGCCCTGGCCCTGGCTCTGAAAATGGGTCTGAAGGAGCCTTCCCTTCAGAAATTTTCGTTGTTCCTGACGCTTTCGCCTGGCCTCCTGATGCTCTTTCTGCCTCATAAACTGATACCTCTGCAAAAAGAGGTCTTTGGCATAGCTGTACAACTCCATATCCAGAAAATTCAGTCCCTCAATACGCTTTTGAATTTCCTCATTGATCTCTACACTAGAGGCCCTAGTGGTATTATACTGGGTAAATGGCGAAATAAAGTTCATGTTGAAGGTTTTCTCAAACAGATATTGGGTCTTCCGCTGAAACTCAGTGAGGCCAAAGAACGCCATGTGCTTCAGATTTGATTTGGCACTTTCCAGAAGGACCTTGTTTCTTTGCTTTTCAGGCATGACAGAGAGGTTGTAGCAGCCTACCAGGGTCAGGTCAGAGAGCATGCGCACCTGGCGGTTGTTGGCTAGATTATAGGGACAGTCCATAAACTCTTTGAGGGGGCAGCCAGACCAGTCATCGCCAGTGTAGCAGCTAGGCAGCTCTTCGGAGGTTGGAGGCCTTCCATCGCAGACATGAAGGGATGCTTTCCATGTTGCCCCTCGCTGGACATGCCTCCACTCACTCAAGTACCGGGACACTGGGTCTCGGAGGATGGTGATGTAGTGGAAGTTCCTATGGATGAAGCACAAAAACCAACAGTCAGAGATATGGGTGAAATAAGTGGAGTCATGGAGGTACATGGCATTTGTGGTGTTCACTGGCCAAAAAGGAAGGCAAAGCAAAAATGACAGGGATCTGATGGCATTTATCCTGTAAACTGTCCCTCAGCAGTCCCCTCTGCTGAGTCTCACTAGTCTAGAGATAGCTAAGTTTTTCAACCAATTTGCTGATACTTCAGCTAAAACAGGTATGAAAAGGTTAGATTCCAGACATCGACCTTGTCTTGCTTCACTCGTGTTCCCCCTTCCCCTCTTTTTCTCCCTCTCTAGCCAAAGATAAAATCTTCCCAATGACACCATTGGCTAACTAGGCAACCACTTTATTTCATGCTCCCCACTGTAAACCATTTAGTGATCATGAAATGGAGACTCCATGGAAGCACATGCTTTATTGGAGTGAAATGGAGTTGACAAGTGGATTAAAATTCTAACCTTATTACATATACAATAGCATATTTTCTAATATTCAGTCTAATCTGCATATCTTTATGTTTTTGAAAAAACTAATTAGAAGAGTGTATGATATGATACTCTTGATTCTGGCTGTTGTCATATTATGGCTCATACATTATGGAAGTGGAATGTAGAGATAGGCAGAGTAGCCCAGGGCCTCCAGAAATAAGCGCTGTGCTTAGTCACTGACTGAAATAGACATGGTAGCTGCCAATGGCATATATGCAAGCTACTACCTTGGTTTCCAACTTTGCTCATATGATAATATTCCCAGGATAGGAAACTTAACGCTATCAGCAGCTTCAAAATGTCCCTTTTCCTTATCTACTGAAAGGGCACATGGATGTCAGCAAGTGTGGAAGCTTTGCTATATGGCTATCTTCTCTTTAGGGCTTCAAACAAAGTTCTTTGCTCAAATAGCAGACTAGCAAACATTTAAACCACATGCTAACATACTCACACCATACATGGTAAGCACACACCCCAGAAACATCAAATCTATGATACAATCGGGCATACGCAAGAAGAGAACCCTGTCGTTGTGCTTTTCATGAGAAATGAGTTACCACTCAGGTACAGAAGATGAAGGACGAGGTCACAGAAGGGCATATTGTGGAAGGAAAGCAACAATAAACATTGAATATTAGCATTTAGCTTCTTGAAGGAAACCCGGAGAATGGCTTGCAACTTTTCTGAAACATTCATTCCCATCTGATGGAGTGGTTGTTCTCTACACACGCATGAGGAGCCAGAGAACCTGCTCAGCCACCTGCTTGACTGAATATTGGCTGATGTTCATTGAGGAAACGTTTCTCCCAACTGGGACTTCCAGCAACTCAGGCATCCTGAAATCTATCTCCTATGCCTCTATCCTGTGCATGGTGCTTGCTCTGCCTGTCATGATCTTCCCTCTTTGGCTGGAAAATTCTACTCATCCTTCAAGTACCAGTTCGAGTACCATCTCTTCTGTGAAAAAGTGTACCCCACTCTGTGTTGCCGGTTATCATTTCTTCCTCTGTGTTGCCATGCACTTCATACTTAGCCTTTGTTAAAATATTTGTGATACTGGGGCTGAGCACAGTGGCTCATGCCTGTAACCCCAGCACTTTGAGAGGCTGAGGTGGGTGGACTACTTGAGGTCAGGTGTTTGAGACCAGCCTGGACAACACGGTGAAACCCTGTCTGTTAAAAATACAAAAATTAGCCAGGCATGGTGGTGTGCTCCTGTAATCCTAGCTACTCAGGAGGCTGAGGCACGAGAATCACTTGAACCCAGGAGACAGAGGTTGCACTGAGTTGTGGTCATGCCACTGCATTTCAACCTGGGCAACAGAGCGAGACCCTACCCCTCCACCCCACCACCCCCCCAAAAAATGTGTGATACTGAATTACAATTAATTGTTTATATTTCCACTTAAACTATGTTTTCAATGACAGGGGCTCTGTCGTATTTTTCTATATAACCCTCATCCCATCCATTCCAGCTTTGTACATTGGCCTTTGTCCCTGGCATTAAGCAGAATCTCAGTAACTTCTTTAACTGCTTACTTGATGAACTATGCTGGGGAAGAGGAAGGAGAGAGCTAGGGACATGCCTCATGACATAAAAACTCTGGATAATCTTCCAAGTGCCTTGTAAAAAATCACAGGAAGGTTTTTCTTAAAATAAATCACTTTATATATTTTTTTAGGAAGAAACAAGCATAGGGCACAGGAGAAGCATCTGGGAGTGAGGATGGAAAAGGGGCCAAGAGCACCTTCACTTATCTCACTACTTTCCCTAGGACCTGACTTTGTTGGTGCCACCAAATTTCATCTCCATAAGGAGCCACTGCTAAAGAGTAGTAGCTTTTGTTTTCCAGTAGCCTTTACCAACAAAGATGACTACTAAAGCCCTGGGTTCCCTCCTTCCACTCCTAGTTTTAGTATTCATCCATTCAGTGCATATTTATTGAGCCTTTATGATAGCCCTGAGGCAACAGTTTAGTGGCAATTAGTCTGATTATTTGGAAAAATAAAAAGAAATTTATTAAGGCCTGCGACACATTTGGATTAACCTTTCAACCAGCTTTTCCAGGCATGCATTGTAATGGGGGCTGCTTGGTGTTTTAACCCCCCAAAATGGAGTCACCTTCATGCTTAACTGGAAGTCCTCTTGCCCTAATTTGTTGTATTGGTTCAAGCCTACAGTGACATCTTCTGGTAAATATTAAGAGTGCACCACAGTGCAAGTCTGCAGCTCTCCTTCCTAAACACTGTTCCTAGTCTTTCAGAGCAAATAGATCCCAACCACCAGGATTAATGACACAATCAATGTTTCATAAGCACCACCCCTACCCCAACATGGATAGAGAGAAGGCAACACAGAGACAGACTTTCAGAGAGGGCCTCTCATGTTATGGGTGTGTGGATCCAGTATACATTCAACTTGAAGGTCACCTAGTGCCCTTAGGAAATACAGACAGCCCAATGTAGGCAGCCTCTGTGTCTACACTGTAGGGATTATCACTGCAGCAGAGGAGTTAGAGGGGCACACACATACACACACTGCTGCCTTGTTGATAACAGCCACCTAGACTCAGATGACAATACCTGCAGAGTTTCAGTGAGTGTTAACAGCCCCCTTCTTCCAGGGCAAATAGCATTGGAGACCTAGAATGCCTCCACTGAAAGCACTTGATGCTGCTTAGAAATATTCCACATGTAAAAAGAAAGAAAGATCTGCTGAAGGGTAGGTGTCCAGTGTCCAGGGGTCTCCTGAATTGCATGGTGTGTTGGAAGTAGGAAGGCAGGTAAAGGTAATACCTTGGAGGTTATGTCAGAAAAAGAATCCAGGATGCTCATTATATCCAAGGAAGAGCTTTTAGGGCAATATGAGAAACACGCTGGGGAATGTGGCTGGGGTGCGGGGCAAACAGAGACGTGGCCAGTTTTCCCTCAGTGGTCAGGTCACGTCAAGACTTGTTTAGTCTCGGCACCTAATGTGTGCCTGGCACTGCGGCAGGCACTGGGGATACAGACAAGGATAAGACATGGAAACTCGGGGAAAGTGTTGCAATTGTGTGTGCTACGAATGCTTGGAGCAAGTAAAGGGTGTGATAAAAAACACCTCACACTGATTTCTAACCTAGCCTAAAGATAAGACAAGGGTTTCTGCAGCTTTATTTTTAAAAACAAATAAGAATTAGATGAGGCAACTGGGCACGGTGGCTCACACCTGCAATTCCAGCACTTTGGGAGGCCAAGGCAGGCAGATCACTTGAACCCAGTAGTTCGAGACCAGCCTGAGAAACATGGTGAAACCCTGTCTCTGAAAAAAAATAGAAAAATTAGTGGGCGTGGTGGTGCACACCTGTAGTCTCAGCTACTTGGGAGGCTGAGGTGAGAGGCTCACTTGAGCCTAGGAGGTAGAAGCTGCAGTGCGCCATGATATCACCACTGCACTCCAGCCTGGGTGACAGAGTGAGACTCCATCTCAAAAAAAAAAAAAAAAATGAATCAAGGAGAGAGGAAAGGAGTATAAGACAAGACAAAAGGGTCAGCATGGGCAGAGGCACAGAGGCATAAATCAGCCTACTGTGCAAGAGAAATGTGCATCGAAAAACTTCCTGGGGAGTGAAGGAGTAGTGGCAGGAATTGAAGATGGAGAGGGAGCCCAGGACCTGGTTGTGAAAGGCCACAGATGCCACATTAAAGCATTCAAAGTTAATTCCACAGGAAACAGAGAGGCTTTGAAGGGCTTTAAGCAGGGGAATGACACGATGAGGTCTGTGTTTTAGAAAGGTCATTATGTATAGTGTGTGAAGATGAAATTAGTGAAGTTAGTTAAGAGGTTACTGCAGAAGACAAGGCAAAAGAGAAGGAGGAGCAGACTAGAGAAATATTTAGCAGGTGAAAGTGACAAAAGGGATTCAGGGGAGAAAGAGGAGGAGTTAAGGATGCCTCCTAAGGCTCTGGAAAAGGTCTGAGGTGCCTGAAGGACATCTGAGTAGAGTTGAATGAACAGATCTGGCACTCAGAGAGCAACCTGAACTGAAGATAAGATACGGAGTGGTCAGCACAAAGTGGTAGTTTCCAGACCATCATGGTCTATTTAGGGATCTTTTTAAAATTCCACTTGTGTGGCTTCAGATATTCGAAGACAGCATTTACCCCAAGGATTCTCTTCTTTACGCTGAAAATGGTTTTCAACTATTCTCTATATAGCTTAAAGGCCCCACTATTCTGTTGTCTGCCTGCAAATGCATTCCACTTTATTGGAACATGGCCCTCTAAGCATGATCTGACAAGCAACAAGAAGGGACAGTCTATCACTTCCCTCATTCTTGACACCATTTCTCTTAATGTGGTCTCAGATCACATGGACCATTTTGGCGGCCACACCACACCACTGATACACAGTAAGCTCAATTGTTTCATTCTTTCACATATATGCCACGCTGAAACTCAATCTATATTGTCAGGAACTGATGCAGTGTATTTGTGGCCCTGTTTAATCTCTTCTTGATGGAGGAAATCTAAGCCTGTCAAAAGACATCTACATTCTGATTATATCCCCCGATGTCTTCACCATACTTTCCTGTTCCTGTTGGCAATGCCTGGATTCAGGCATTGATCAAAACAGAGTAAGATGCAGGTGACAGCAAGTCTCTGATAGTTGCTGGAAATCTTTCTTCAGGTTGACATGAAACTGAAGGGTGCTGCTGAATGGACTGACTTAATTTTAACTGAATGAGGCCAGTTCAGCCCCAGGAAAATCATACTCTGCCTGTTTCACTTAGTAGTAATTGGACAGGACTTTCTTGTGACCAAATGTATCACCTAATTAAAATGACAAGGTGTCACATTTTTTAATTGGAGCCATGACTCCCAGTTGGGTTACATGGGTTAATTGAATGGCTGATTGGTGCTTCTGTATGCCCATGGTGCCTTTACAGGCACTACGCAGTTAAAGGTTTGCCACTTTCTATTGAAGGACAGTTCTCTGGGTGGCCTTGTACCAACACAGTACTCCCCTCGTTTTTGCTTGTCATTCTTAAGAATAACTGTAGAATGTGCTTGGAGTGCAGTATCCTGAGATAGGGAGGAACTGCCTGAAACAGCAAGAGCCTTGTTCCAGTCCTTCCTGGAGAATCTAACATCTTGAGATAAGGAGGAACTGTCTGGGACAGCCTAGCCTTTATTCCTCTCTCTCTTGGAAGCAGGATGTCCTTCAAAGCTTTGCTAAAGGAGTCACATGGTCCCTGAGGTATATAACTCAGGAAAGGCTGCCTTTTGGGGTCCCTCAGTGATGCTGCAAGTGAGGCATGCTTAGTCGAGACTCATTCACCCAGGCAACTTTCTTGAGTCTTGGGAAACCAGTTCACAATGGATCCTAGGCTTCTTTTGTCCCTTGCTGCCTATCTGTAAGTAATAAACCCACTTTATGTAACTTGTTGTTTATGAGTGTGTTCTGTTTCACCAAACCCATATAAGTTTATAAACAATGCAGTGAACCTGCTTTGTGTCTACAAGTTTAGGCCAACTTTTTCCTATCACTGATAAGCAATTGTGGAAATAATAGCAACAAATGAAAGAGTTGTCCAGGCAAGAAACCAAGGGGCCATCCTTGACTCCTCTAATCTCCCCTCACTACTAAGAGCTAAACATTCCCTTAAGTCCTTTCTAGTTTCTAAACAGCTCTGAAATCCATCCTTTGCACCACTGCCTGGGGTTAGGACTTCATCACTTCTCTCCTGAAACATTGCAGTAGCATCCCGTCCTACCCTTCATGTCTCCAGTCCCAAGCCACTTCCACACCCTTAGATGGCACATACCTAACCTGTCATTCCCTAATTAAGCCCTCCCAATGGCTCCCTATCAACTATGACATGAAGCCCAAGCTCTTCCACATGCTAGAGACAGCCTTGTGGAACCCAGCAACCACCTTTCTTTCTGTCCAGCCTTATCTCAAGTGAGCGCCCTCTATACAAGTCTTTCTCAATTGTGAGTGATCTTCCATCTCCACTCCTCAAACCCCCAACTCTGGGCCACTTGGCAATATCTGGGGATATTTTGGTTGTAACAACTTGGGGAGGGAGTTGGTACTGGCATCTAGTAAGTCAAGTCCAGGCATGCTGCTAGCTATCCTATCATGCACAGTCCTCCTACAACAAAGAAATAACCTGCCTCAGATGCCAATAATGCCAAGGTTGAGAAACCTTGCTCTATACCCTATATGAGGAATTTTCCAAATCGAAGTCCCAGGCAGTGACTCCACAGGTGCTTTGCCTCTGTGTATGGACTGCCTACTCTTTTGAATGACTTCTATTTATCCTTTGTAGGATACCTGGCAAAGTCTTTCAAAACTCAACTCAAAAACTGTCTTCTCTGCAAAACCTTCCTTGACCTCTCTGGACAGAATTAAGCACCCCCTTCTCTGCTCCAGTCGCCCTGGTGTTCTCCCATTGTAACATGTATCACAATGTGCTGGGATTGTCAGGTGATTTTTCTGCCTCTTCCACTGGACTATGAGCTCTGGGAGGGTAAGGACCACGTATCGTTTATCAACATAATATCCTCAGGGCCTAGCACAATGTTTGACATAAAGTAAGCAATTAATAAAAGATTGTTGAATGAATTTCTGCAGCAGAGCTTATGACAAGCAAATAGGAAAATGTATTTTATTCTTCGATAAGGAAAAGCCACTAGATGTCACTATGAAATAACAGATATAACATTTTATACCTGTAATGGAGCATTTTAAGGAGATGTAGCTGTGAAGGAGATTTAGTTATATTTAGCTGTTGTCTCTGACTTTTTGTGCAGTATCCCAGTTTAAAAGAAGGCTGGAAAGTTTAAGGACGTTAAAAATAACTAAATGGTTAAAAACAAGAATCTTATTTTTTATTCTCCTTTTAATAGACCATTCTGAAATAAGTGCCCAAGTTCTAAGTCACAGAATCCTACACTTGTCAGAACAGAAGGAAACTTTCGAGACAGTAAATCATTTAGGTCAAGCCCTTCACTTTAAGGGTGGGGATATCGAGGCCTAGAGAGAGACAGGCAGGGGCTTGCCCCCAAATCACACCTTGCCAATAGCTCCTGAGAATCAATCTACCTAACAGAACTATTTCTGGGCTGAAGGCCTGTTATTTTATAAGACCCTCTTTGTGTCTGCTAGTTACCTAGGATGGCACATTCAACCAGGCCTGAAAGAACTCACCAACCCCCATGAAGGGTAAACATTTGGCTGCTCGAAGAGGACACTTTCTTACACCAACTACATAGCCAGGAGCTGGGGGGGGGGGGGGGGCTCTGTGCCTGACACTTACACATTAACTCCCAACAATCCTGTGAATTATTATTATTATTCCCTTTTCCAGAATGAAGAAACTGAGACTCAGAGATGACGTGACTCTGGGTCACGCCTCAAGTTAAGCAGGGGTGTTCAGGTCTCTCTCACTCTAGAAATGGTATTCTTTCCATACCCGTGCTAGGGCACAAGCCCAGGACTTCTGATTCTATGAGTAAACTAAAAAAGTGGTTCCTAAAGTGTGAGCCCAGAACCATCAGCATCAGCATCATTTAGGAACCTGTTAGAAATGCACACTCTCAGGTCCACTCACTGAATCTGAAACTCAAAGGCTGGGGCTTGCCAATCTGCATTTTGGGAAGCCCACCCAGAAATTCTGATGTACACATAGTTGAGTTTGAGAATCATTGTCCTAGGCATGTGGCTTCAGAGATCAGAAGTCTCTCAGAAATCCCAGGTGGTATCTAGAGTGTAGACAAGCCAACTGTGCCCCCAAGTGCAAGCCCTAACTCCTCTCTACTCCTTGGAGAAACCCTGGGGGCACCCATTTCTGTCAAGGGAAAGTCCAGGGAATGTTGTCTGAGCAAAGTTCTGAGGATCATGCTGTAAACATTTGCTTTCCTTTGAGGCTCCTGGTTCACGAAAGGCCATGATAAGGTTTTCCCTGCACTACTCAAAAGGGAAATAAATATCAAAGACATTTTTTAATAGAAGAAGGCCAGAAAACCCGTAGCAGTTAAGGTCATAGGAGTGATCAACAAAAAGTTAATTTAAGAAAGGAAACAAATTCTTATCCCAAATCAATAGGAGTGAACATTTTATTATACCTGTAGCATATATATGTATGTGTGTGTGTGTGTGTGTGTATATATATGTGTATATATATATGTATATATGTATGTGTGTGTGTGTGTGTGTGTGTACATATATATATATATAAAAATAAAAGTTCAGCCTTTGCATATCTTGTTGCAAGAGAAGCAGTGAGTGGTAGAAAAAGAACTGTGGTCGGTGGTCCTAAGTAAACTCTGCCAATAGTTGGGGGGTTGTATATGACACTGAGTCATTAATGTTGAAGGTCTGGTCTCCTTCCTTGGCTAATGAAGTCTAAAGCAACCACATGGATCCTCCCATTGCATGTAAATGACTGGGTCAAAGCAAGGAGGAAGGCATTCAAATAAAACAACATTAATATGTGAGCACAAACTAAATAAAAGTATGGTAAATTGAATCAAAGGCAAACATGCCTCTGACAGAGCTGGACCCCTTAAGCCCTGGAGGTGCTGTTTTAAGTGCTTTTCTTGTGTGGCTCATATTATTAGTCCCCAAATAGGAGTTTAATAAATGCTGTTATCAGCAGTGGCAGCAGTCTCATAAAAGAAGTGTGGGACTTCACAAGGGGAATACTTTGAAGCAGACAGATGTGCCTGTAGATGTGTTGTTTTTGGCACATTTGTCACAACAGTTTTGTGGCTTAGTAGTCATGCTTTATCTAGTGAGAAGAGTGAGCTGCTGCATTTGTAGACAGTGGGTTACATAGAGCAGTGTGACACATGACTTCATTTAATTGTCTTCACAGCACTAGAAAGACCTAAATTATCTGCATGCTGAACCTCTTCCTTTCCCCTTCAAGTTCATGCTGTGGGCTGCTGACTTAGCCAGACTTTCTGGGCAACCCACGAGAGGTGGGGAGCAAGGTAAACTCTTGGGAGCACAGTGATCTATGAGACAAGCAAGACTTATGAGACACAAGATCTACCAGACACAAAACCAAATCTGAAGAGGCTGAAGGTCTTGCACCCACCAAACATGCTATTCAGTTCTCCTTGCAGGAGTTTTCTGCTCTTCTTCACACCTCACCCAAAGGAACAGTTCTGTGTATATAAAGTAACACCTTCATTCATTGATTCTTTTCCTCTGATTAACTGAAAGTAAACCCATCTGTGTGTATTGTGGGGAGTGCTCAAAGGAGCACAAATGGGTTTTCATTAAACAGAAGGATGTTTTTCTATGCGACTGTTTTTCTTTAACAAAGCAGAAATTTTTTTTTCTTTGTTGAAAATAAAGAAGATTTCTAATGCCTTTGAATTCAAACTCAAGGTGGAATTCTTCACACAATCAGTCCTGGTGATATTTACTTCTTTTTAAAAGAAATCATTCTCCTCTTTCCCAAAGCACAGTAGGTTTCAAAGTACATAAATCTAAGGGCTTTTGCAAACAGTGAAAAAGCTGAGTTCTTTAACAAGATGTGAAATTCCAAACTTTATGACCCATAGTTGCAGGCCTTTACCCAGAATCCATCCAATTGCTTGGCATCATGAAAAGTTTTGTAGATTACACTGCCTTTCCCCCAATTTTTTGCATTCTAAAATTATTTTGTGAGTCTTAGTTCATTAACAGTTAGTGTATTTTTGAGGTGGAAGAAACTTCTATGAAAACCCCTACAGCATGCAGATGAGGGGACCGGGGTCCCATGAAGGGATATGATTTGCCCAAGTCACATGGAGACCAGATCTAACACTGATTGACACACTCAGGCTTCCTGCCTGACTTTCCTTCTAGGAACTCCTCCCTCCGCATATGGATCTTCTTGGCTTACTGAGTGTTTCTATGTGACATCTTCTGTCAAATCCCTTGAGGATTGGCATCTGGAACTGCCAGAGCTAGGGGTTGGTTCTCTTCCTTCTCCCAACCCTGAAACAAGAGTGAGCAGAGGGGAAGAATCATAAGCTCCATGCCACAGTGGACGGGAGGAGGTTGGGGATATTTCTAAGTGTCCCCACTGGGACTACCATGGTTTGCTCTTCAGATAAACATCCCTAGTGCCTCTTGTTCTAGGAATCCATTGCTTTGGTCCTGCCTTTTGATTGACTAGTACATTCACATAAAACCCTGCATGTTTCAAGCCTTAACTAAAAAGTAATAAAACTGGTACTTTCATGACATTCAATCCAAAAACAGGCATGTGCAAAGAGGAGACATAGTGCCTTTTTAGCCCTGGAGGTGAGGGGCTTGGCCTTGGGTTGCAAGACAAATGTTTAATCAATCCATGAACAGCGTATCAACTCTGAGTGACCTAGAAGTCGCCATAATTAGAGCTGTAGGCATGGTGAGGAAGTTGCATGTATATGGGTGCCAGCTTTCAAAGAGCTTAGAATTGGAGAGATAGGACTACTATTCAGTGGGGGAGGGGGCAGATAGAGGCACAGTACAGTTCAGTGCTAACTGTATCATACAAAGATTAAGTGAGAAATGAGTTGGGAGGAGAGAGTTGACTGTTATGGTCATCAAGGAAGGCTTCATAGAAGAGGAGGAGGAATATGACGGACTCTGAAGGATAAGAAGGATTTGACTAGGTGCGTGTATGGTGGTGGGGTGGGTGGAAGGCACTCTGACATTAGCAAAGAGCACACAGATAGGAAACTAATAAATGTTTTGATTTAACAGGTGCCTACAGTATGTCAGACACTATGCTAGAATCTTTTTCGGAAAACCTATCAAATAGGTGTTAATGTCTTCATTTTAGTCAGTGTATGTCATGAAAAGGGCTTTAGAGCTGCACTGTCCAATATGGTAGCCATCAGCAACATGTGGCTACCGAGCTCTTGAAATGTGGCTAGTCTGAACTAAGAATTGCTTTAAGTTTTCAAGCATACTAAGATTTCCAAGACTTAGAGGCAGAGAAAATATCTCATGAATTAATTATTTATACTGATTACATGTTGAAATAATAATGTGAATATATTTGGTTAAATAAAATATATTATTAAAATTAATTTCATCTGTATCCCCATTTTTAATGTGGATACTACAAAATTTAAAATTACATAGGTGACTTGCATCATATTTCTTTTTTTGAATTTCAACTTTTATTTCAAATACTGGGGTACATGTGCAGGACTGTTATATGGGTATATTGCATGATGCTGAGGTTTGGGGTATGGATCCCATCACTCAGGTGGTGAGCATAATTTCCAATAGGCAGTTTTTCAACCCACAACCCCTTCCTCACACCACCAAGTAGTCCATGGTGTCTATTGTTCCCTGTTTGTGTTCATGTGTGCTCAATGTTTAGCTCCCACTTCTAAGCGAGAACATGAAATACTTGGTTTTTTGTTTTTGTTTGTTTGTTTGTTTTTGAAGACAGTCTCACTCTCTCTCTCTCAGGCTGGAGTGAAGTGGTGTGATCTCAGCTCACTGCAACCTCCACCTCCTGAGTTTAAGTGATTCTCCTGTCTTAGCCTCCCGAGTAGCTGAGATTACAGGCATGCACCACAATGCCCAACTGATTTTTGTATTTTTAGTAGAGATGAGGTTTCACCATGTTGGCCAGGCTGGTCTCAAACTCCTGACCATCTCAAGTGATCTGCCCGCCTCGGCCTCCCAAAGTGTTGGGATTATAGGCATGAGCCACCACACCCAGCAATATTTGGTTTTCTGTTCCTGCATTAATTCGCTTATGCTTATCGCCTCAAGGTGCATCCATTGCATTGTATTTCTATTTGACAATGCTGATCTACAGCCAGACTGCCTGAGTTCAAATTCCAGTTCTGGCAGTTACTAGCTGTGTCATCTTGGGCAAATAACTTAACTTCTCTGTGCTTCTACTTTTCTCATTTACAATGCATGAAAACCATAGAGTCTTTATGAAGATAAAATGGGGATATATATATATATATATATATATATATATATATATATATATAGTCTTTGTGTCCTCACTGACAGAAGTGTCTGAGCCTCCAAGGTGTGTGCCCTCACCCACTGGGCTGTTCATTCTCATATGTGCCTGAGCACAGCCTCAGGAGTCACAGGCCAGGAGCATAACTGGCCTGAATGCAGCAGGACATTTGAGTAGGAGGCAGTTGGATATGCTGGGATGTGAAATGAGGGATCCAATTCTGTGTTTTTTGTGGGCCCCTTACAGAACCGTAGGGCTGGGATCTGAGCATTTTAGAGCTGAGGGGACCAGGGGCAAGGGTATAGCTGGCTACCATTTTAGACCATACTTCCTTTCCTAGACCATACTTCACGGATCCCGAAACCAGATAGCCAGCTCCCTTTCCATGTCTCTAGATTGTAAGAAGTCCAGAGACACACAGAATCATTTCTTTAGGGACCTCCACAGAGACAAGAAATCAAGTAAGAGGCCTTTTTCACATGGTAGGCAGTCAATAAATATTAAGGCAATTTTGGGTTGGTGGTAGGCAGGCCCACGCATTCACCTGGGCCTCCTGGACATGTGCTGTCTGGGAGGCAGGTACCCTAACTGTGCTTTGGAAAAATCATTAGAGGAAACCTAGTCAGGTAAAATACCTGCACTCAGCATTGTGCTATTTTCCAGAGCAGCACAGGGGAAAAGTTTTCCCCCTAAATGAAGGCTTCCCTTCTTGAGCCCTGGGTTGATTTTAATGAGCTCTAATATTGTTTTAAGGTGCTGAGAGATATGAAGTGCAAACCCTGGTTTTTTCTAGGGGGTGTGGGGCAACAGAACTTTTTAACCATTTAAACTGTGAAGAATTGGAGCTATTCAGGATTTCAAGGGCTGGCAGGGTCATGCCTCCTTTCACCTGGGAAAGTTTTTCCTTTGGATATTCAAGCTACAAAAGGCATAATTACTGAATAACATGGCTGGGCTACATGTGTGGGGAAATAAGCATTCTATACAGTAACAGGCACAGCCTTGTTTCTTTACAATGATAATACTGGGTGGTGAAAAACATTCATCCATCCCCCATCCCACCTCTCTAGCTAAGGAATGTGATGTCAAACTGGGGCAAGTACAGGAAGGAGGACTGAAGACATGAAGATCCTGATTGAGCAGAAGGAATTATTTTGAAGGTTATGTTAGTGTTGAAACTGACAAGCGTTCTGTAAGTTTTGTGCATCAGAGGTTTCTTTTTCATGGCATAGAGACTTTGGACAACTGTGTTTCCCCTTTAAGGCAAAAAAGGTACCTTCGCTGAAATCAGTGGCCTAGTACTGGGGAGTCAGGGGGCAGTTGCCCTCATCATCCCTTCTCCACGCACAGTATGTTTCTCCAGATTGCAATTTTACGTCACACTGCAATGTCCTGAATCTTAGAGAAAAGACATTTTTGTCCAAAATGTGACAGAATAGAAAAACAGTATGTGAAATTAGACAGCTATGCATGTTGTAAAATATAAGCCATGGCTCTACTTTGATGAAAGCATGAACATTCTGTAATTTTTGACAGAATAGAATCTTTTTTTTTTAAGTGGCACTTTACAAACCTCATCTTGTGCAAAACGGGATCTTATTTCACTGAGAGGGGGTGGGGCCATTTTACTCATCATGGTTGGGGGCAGTTCAACCAAGGGGGAGTCCAAGAGTGTTCCACACCTCCCTCCATGCACACAATGAGCTCTGGATTACTTTCTCGTTGAGTAAGAGCCATGTTCCATGTGTGGAAACTGGCCACCCAATGAAAGGTAAGCTCCCTGTGAAGGGAACCAATGAGAGCCACTCACAGATGAAAGTGACAAACTCATATTTTTCACACAGTAGATGGTTTGGGAGACCTCTCAGAGGTCACCTGTTCCAATCACTTTAGCAATGAGAATGCTAAAACCCAGAGGTGAAGGATAGGGACTCATCCAGGGTCATTTGGCCAGTTTATGGCACAGAAGGGACCCAAAACCAAGTCTCTGACTCCTTGTTCACTTTCCTGAATATCATCCTTAAGATGACCAACAAACTGGAATGACCTTTAGGCAAAGGCAACCCCTCTATTTGGTTGACGTTCATTTATTCTCTACTGCAAGACTTGACACCCATAAAGAAGGACTCAAAGTCAATGCCCACATTAAGACAGATGTCTGACCCTGACTTTCCAACTAAGGCAAATGCTAGAGGGCAGAACCTGCCTCGGATTCTTCAAGTCATCATTTACTGTGAGGACATGTCAATGAGAAGAGAGATCTGCTTGTGTGTTGCATGAGCCACCTACAGAGCCTTCCCTCCTGGCTTGGGCTTTTTTGCCTGGAATTGAGCTTAATTCTCAGAAATAGTGACTCACTGTAAAGTGGATATAAGGCCAGAGATAATTACTTTAAACGACATTGCCCTTCTCACAACAGTTTTTCAGAAAAGTCATCTGAAGAAAATTCATTGATATCAGTGCCTGAGAGAAAGAAGGAAAGAAGGAAGAAGGGAAGGAGGGAGGGAGAGAGGAAAGGACAGAAAGGGGGAAGGAAGGGAGGAAGAAAGAGGGGAGGGAGGGAAGGAGGGAAGGACAGAAAAAGGGAAGGTGGGAAGATAGGAGGCAGGGAGGGAGGGCTGATTAATAACAATCAGAAATTTAAACAGGTTTCCACTGTTTTTATATCTTTAGTTTCTCACTCAATCCCATGAAGTATACAGGACAAGATATAAAATTCCCATTTTACAGATGAGGAAACTGAACCTCAAACAAAGGAGGTGACTTTCCCAAGGATATATAGTTGGTCAGCAGTGGGTCTAGGACCAGAACCCAGGTTTCCCAACTCCCAATTCAGTGTCTCCCCCATGTTTTCTCTGTTGCACGTTAAGCCTCAGATAAATGGCTGCATACTCCATTTCTCTTATTTTGTCTTGCAAACCAGGCTAGACATTCCTTAAGAGCCAAACTATTTGGTATCTCTCCTGTCTGTCAACACAGGGCCCAGCACCTTATGGGAACTCAGACTGGTGGGTTAAGTGATGAGCCTTCTAGCATGAAGCCTTGAAATCACCCAGGATGCTCCATTTTATCCTCTCCCACCAATCAGAAACAAAGGGCATTGTCCCCTAAACTACACAGGCCCTGAAATGAGTCCCAGAACGACCCCACCTCTGGCTGGTGCAGTGCCTCGGTCCCCGGGTTGGCATTTCACCAGTCAGGATAGACTGCTGCACCCACAATACAACTTGGAAGGGTAAAGGAGGCCCCTTCTCCAAATGTTCCCCAGTGAGGCCTGAAATCCCACGCTTAGTTACTATTTCTTTTGTCCTGTGTTGTAGCTGGGAGACCTCAGCCCTCCATCCTTCTCCATTCCTCCTCCTACACCTCTCCCTTCTTCCAGCCTTTCCCCCACTGGACTCTCTCTGGGCTTAGTCTGTTCAAAATCTGAGATCTAGAAGGAAAGTCATTAGAAAAACTCATTTCGTCCAAGTGTCATGTACTTAGCACCACCAGAAGCATTTGTATTTTAAAGGGGCAGCCCCTAAGGGGCAATGCTATGCCCTCTTATGGTAGAGTTTCAGGCAGCAGTAGGGCAAGTTCTATGGGGCAGGAGGCCATCCAAAAATCACAGCATGTAGGAGACCAGCTATTGTGCACAGGTAAAGGCTGCTTCAATAGTCATAATCAGGAAACCTATTCCTTTCTGCTCAAAGAAAGTAAAGGAATTTAAAATGAGGTCTTTTGGGGACAGTTTTGATTAAACGCTTTTTGCTTTTCAGAACCATGGATCGGTCATGAACACACTAAGTTAAAACAAGATTTGATTTCCCCAGGGCTATTTTTGAAGTCCTGTTGTTCCCCTGTCCCACCTCCTTCCATTTAACATTCATGAGTTAAGGTGTTACTAGAAATGCATGCAGGGAGAACACTGTCGACCTTCACCTTCTACGTGGTGGAAAGAATGTGTTGACAGTTGAAATATGGGCAGGTACATTTTTGGGAGACTGGCATTGCTGCATTTCAGCATACCAAGCACAGTTCAGGTGATGAGCGGGTCACCTTTGAGGTTTTTAAATAATTAGAAGTATTTATATTTCTCAGTTCATTTCCAAGGATTAAAGAGCTATTATTCCAAATATTTTGAAAGGAATAGCACCCTCTTTCTCATCTACTTCTAAAAGTTCTTTATAGCAAATATATATATTTTTTTAACAAAGCACATTTTCTTCTTCATAGAGCCTTACAACATGACTGAGAAATAGACAGTCCCAGTCCAGTTCGTAGACACTGATATTAGTGCACAGAGAGGTGAAAGGTCACACAGCCAGTAAGCCATCAAGTTACATATGTTTTAAACCCAAGTCTAGATATCCAGACTCATTTTGCTACCCCATGCCACTTTGTTCATTTTATTTTAAAAGGTATTTTGCATGACAGTGAAGGGCTTTCTGTAACACCATAATGGGACATGCAACAAGGGCCAGTCTTGTAGGGTGGCATGAGTTCAGGAGTGCTGGGAAGCACAGCCCTTCCCCAACACAGTTGGCCAGAAACCCACAATGTAAAGTTTATTCCTTTGGTTTAAGAATCTGCCTCCTGTGTGTAGGGGATGATATGTGATAAGGAGTATAGGGTCAAAAGCAATGAAGACTTATCAGTCATTTGCATGGGGGACGGACTAAATGATCTCTAAGACATCCCTCCTGCTAGGTGTGGTGGTGTGTGCCTGTAGTCCCTGATACTTGGGACGCTGAGGTGGGAGGACTACTTGAGCCCAGGAGGTTGAGGCTGCAGTGAGCCACGACAGCAGCTCTGCACTGTAGTCTGAATAACAGAGCAAGACCCTGTCTCTTAAAACAAACAAACAAACAAACAAACAAAACATTTGATCTGAACTCCTAGAGAGTGCATAGCCTAGTCAAAAAAAAAAAAAAAAAAAAGAGTCATGTGTCCAAATTCAGGACAAGAAGACAGGCCTCAACTCTAAATGTACCTGGAGCTCACAGAAGGAAAAGAGCAAGGCCATCTAGTTGGCACTCCATGCAATGTAAGAGCCGTTCAGTGGTGCCCAGCAGGCAGTCAAGGAAGACTACTGGTGGTGAGGAGAGTGTATTAGTCCATTCTCATGCTGCTAATAAAGACATACCCGAGACTGGGTAATCTATAAAGAAAACAGGTTTAATGGACTCACAGTTCCACATGTCTGAGGAGGCCTCATGGTCATGGCAGAAGGCAAAGGAGGAGCAAACGCATGTTTTACATGGCAGCAGGCAAGAGAGTGTGTGCAGGGGGACTGCCCTTTATAAAACCATCAGATCTTGTGAGATTTATTCACTATCACAAGAACAGCATGGAAAACCCACCCCTGTGATTCAATTACTTCCTGCTGGGTCCCTTCCATGACACATGGGGATTTTGGGAGCTATAATTCAAGATGAGATTTGGGTGGGGACAGAGCCAAACCATATCAGAGTGCCCATATGGACAGGACTGAGATCACAGAAGTAAGGAGAGCGAACATCTCTATCTACCTTTCCCCTCAGTTTCCTTCCTCTCTCAGTCTCCTCCATGTCACACCTTATGCTGTGTGCATCCCCTCTTTTTTTTTCGGTGACTTCCCCCTCTTCCTGGTTGTTTCGTCATTCTCTCTTCATCTTTTTTTCCTGTCCTGATGCCGTAACTCCCCTTTCTCCCCCTCTATCTTCTCCATCCCTCCAGCATCTATGTCCCCTCACTGTATTCTGATGAGTCCTCTTTGCTCTACTCTCTCTCAGTTTCCCTTGTCAGTGGCCAAATCAGCTGAAATAAGGCCCAGAGGGGAGCAGCAGGAGAGAAAGCTGAATATGGGTACCCGCAAAGCTTCAGCCTGGGGGCAGGCAAGTGATCCTTAACATGCCTCTGGGAAATCACTTTTCCCCTTATTCCCCTGCTGGAGGGTACCAAAACTCCCAGGCAGGCATGGTCTTTGCCCAACTTTGTCTTTGGCATCCATCTCCTCTCCTCCCTATACCCATTGGCTTTATTCTTGCTCCTCTAGCATCTGTGCAAACACTGGTAGGAAATGAATGAAGCCAAGCTATTGGATGCAAGAAGTTTAACATGGGGCAGGAGGAGAGTGAAGTTTGGCCAAGTGCTTCAGGAGGACAAGAAAGCCTTCCTACCGTGGGCATGGGGCACTTGCGAGAGAATCCAGGCAGCATGTCTGACAACAGAGGGCTTTTATAAAATTTCTTTATGCAAGGCAATATAATATAGATCATGAACATGAGCTCTGCAGCCATTCTGGTGAGGATTTGAATCCAGCTCTACCTCTTATGAGATAGCTGTGTGACTTTGGGAGAGATGCTCAGACTCTGTGCTTCAGTATCTTCATAAAGTGAAAATGATAATTCTATCACTTGTCCCATAGAGAGGCTGTAATAACTAAATGAATTAACACTTAGAATTGTGTTTGACACATAGTATAAGGTCAGTAAGCACTGGCAATAATTGTTCACATATGGTTGCATGCAGGACTTCTATGACGCCTCTAAAAACAGCTTCATTCATGAGTCAGACTTACACTCTTTGGGCAGAATGTGTTTCTCAGTACCTGAAGAAGCTGTCCCAGGGCTGAATAGGGTTCACTCTAAGCCATTTCCAAAGTCAAAGGCAGTGGTACCTGTCATTTGCCTTGGAACCACAGACTTTGTGCACTTCCCGTGGGTCCCAATGCATGAGGACCAAGTGAGAAGTGCTCACAACCTGGCCAAACCTGACCCTGAATGGACCACTTCTTCAGTATCCCAGTGGAAATCAACTACATCTTTCAGCTAAAACAACTGTATTTATCATTCTGAAATCAAATTTTGAACAAGTGGATAGTTCCAGAGCCCTAGGCTTTTGATGTCATTTAACACTGAAAATTGCATGTGGAAAGAGACCAAAAAAAAAAAAAAAGAAAAGAAAAAAAGAAAAGGTTTGGTGTAAAAACACAGAGAACAAGTTTAAATTGTAGGCAGATGTAGAACAGTCTAATTTCTCTTTTGTAAGCCTTCAGCTTCTAGTTCTACCTAACCTATACCTATGCTTTTTGTGGCTGGTTAACAATTCCAAAAGAGGGTGGAATTCTTGATCTCTCTCTCTCTTTTTACTCTCTTTCATGCCTTTAACCTGGTGGTATGGGAAAGCCATCACTTTGTCTTACAGCCTGATTCTTGGTTGGGTCAATGGCGATATTATCCTTGTGAGCGGCAAACAAACAACTAATGGGGATAGCTATTCTAGTCCTGGAACCCTGGGAGGAGGTTCTCAGAGCTAACTAATGTTTCTAAAAGATCCTGAAATGTGTGTGGGGTAACACATATTTTATCATAGTTATTCTGGCTCTGCAAGTGCAATGAAAATGTTAGCCTTGGCATATCAATCGTGTTTTACAGATGACTGTAATTTCCTGAATGTCAAAACTCCAAATTTTTCTACTAAGCAAACTTTTCAGTGGCAAAACAGATTGCCTCCATAATGTATCACTGTGGGCAGGAAAAATGAAATCTTTATGCACTGTATTATGAATCAATGAGGCATTGAGATTCTTGGAAGGATGAGTGGACTCTGGAAAATGAAAAACTGTCGCTATTCCATCTCTACAAACTGCTGCTCAGGGAGTGGAGGCTTTGGTGGCATTCAGCATGTGGGCCACAGAAATATCAAATTCAAGTTGAAACCAGTTCCTGTCTTTCCCTGCATTTTGATGGGGTAAATGTCACTGTAGACATAGTGTGAGTGAGGGCAGTTAGCAAACCCTTGCCCAAAAGCCCCCTAATGTGATTTCCCTCTGGAATAATGGCTCAGTTGGATTATTGCCACAGGGAGCCAGAGAGGACTGCACCTTTCCTTAAGGGAAAAATGTCATCAATAGCAAATAATTGTGGAATGTATACCATGTGTCTTGCACCATGCTAAGCACTCTACATGAGTTATCTCATTGAAAAAATCTAGGTAGTACCATTCAGGACATAGGCATGGGCAAAGACTTCATGTCTAAAACACCAAAAGCAACGGCAGCAAAAGCCAAAATTGACAAATGGGATCTCATTAAACTAAAGAGCTTCTGCACAGCAAAAGAAACTACCATCAGAGTGAACAGGCAACCTACAGAATGGGAGAAAATTTTTGCAATCTACTCATCTGACAAAGGGCTAATATCCAGAACCTACAAAGAACTCAAACAAATTTACAAGAAAAAAACAAACAACCCCATCAAAAAGTGGGCAAAGGATATGAATAGACATTTCTCAAAAGAAGACATTCATACAGCCAACAAACACATGAAAAAATGCTCATCATCACTGGCCATCAGAGAAATGCAAATCAAAACCACAATGAGATACCATCTCACACCAGTTAGAATGGCGATCATTCAAAAGTCAGGAAACAACAGGTGCTGGAGAGGATGTGGAGAATTAGGAACACTTTTACACTGTTGGTGGGATTGTAAACTAGTTCAACCATTATGGAAAACAGTATGGCGATTCCTCAAGGATCTAGAACTAGATGTACCATATGACCCAGCCATCCCATTACTGGGGATATACCCAAAGGATTATAAATTATGCTGCTATAAAGACACATGCACACGTATGTTTATTGCAGCACTATTCACAATAGCAAAGACTTGGAATCAACCCAAATGTCCATCAGTGACAGATTGGATTAAGAAAATGTGGCATATATACACCATGGAATACTATGCAGCCATAAAAAAGGATGAGTTTGTGTCCTTTGTAGGGACATGGATGCAGCTGGAATCCATCATTCTTAGCAAACTATCACAAGAACAGAAAACCAAACACCGCATGTTCTCACTCATAGGTGGGAACTGAACAATGAGATCACTTGGACTCGGGAAGGGGAACATCACACACCGGGGCCTATCATGGGGAGGGGGGCGGGGGGAGGGATTGCATTGGGAGTTATACCTGATGTAAATGACGAGTTGATGGGTGCAGCACACCAACAAGGCACAAGTATACATATGTAACAAACCTGCACGTTATGCACATGTACCCTACAACTTACAGTATAATAATAATAAATAAATT